>NC_034015.1:7803251-7945587 GCF_000346465.2 Prunus persica
AGAGTGTGGGACCCATTGTATTGGTGGGCTCCACCTCTATTAGAGAGTTGGTACACAAGTTGGTATCTAAAGTTGGTCTCCCTAGCATGACCCATATTGTATTTATCTAAACTAGGAAAGGCTATTCCGTGTATTGTGGATCACGTACGGCTTTATAGCATTAGAATTAGGATTTGACTTTACCACTTGTATCTGTATATATATATGTGCTACATAGCCTCTATCAATACAAAGAAAGCATTCAGCCATATTATTATTTCATATATTCTTCCATATATCAATCCCAGGAACTACCTAGCTCTTTCTTATTTTGGTATCATTACAGGCTCTTCGATCCACATCATCAAACCCTAGCAAAATACAAACACCATGACAGACAAACAAACATGCAATCCCAACACAAACAATTCCAGCAACCCTGGTATGGAATTATCAAATCCATACTATGTTCATCCTTCAAATCACCCTGGCCATGTGCTTGTTTCTGAAAAACTGAATGTCGCTAATTATTTCTCCTGGAGCAAGTCAATGCTTCATGCCCTATGAGCCAAAAATAAAATTGGGTTCATTGATGGATCCATCAAACCCCCTTCGGAAGACAAAAAGCCAAGTGACTATGCCGTATGGGCACAATGCAACAGCATGATACTATCATGGATTTCGAATTCAGTAGAGTCTCATCTCTCTAAAGGAGTTGTCCATGCCCAATTTGGATACAAGAATTGGGAGGATTTTAAGCATCAATTCTCATAGCAAAACACACCAACAATTTATCAAATCTAGAAACATATTGCTTCTCTACCCCAAGGCTCCCTGATGGTCTCAACATACTTTATATAACTCAAGCAACTCTGGACTCAACTTGATGCATATGAAGATCCCATCATCTGCAACCTGATGGATAAGCATCATGAGCAGTGAGAAAAATACCGACTTATGCAATTTCTTATGGGCCTCAACGATGTTCATGACACCGTTCGCACCAGCATCCTCATGATAACACCATTGCCCAATATTCATCAAGCTTATTCATTCGCCAGCAATTATGAGCAACAATGCCAGTTGTTGTCGAAACAACACCAACAATTGCCATCCGACAATTTTTGTCTTTCTACCACAACCCAAACCCACTCTGACCAGCACTGTGATCATTGCAACCACCAGAGACACACCATCGACAATTGCTGCCCTCTCAAATACCATTGTAACTTTTATGACAAAAGAGGACATGTGTAAAATTAAGAATGGAACAAGGGTCCCCAATCCCAATAGAGGCCATGGCAACAAAACTGGTCGAAAGCAAAGACCTCAAAGGGGCTTTTCTTCCCGTCTTGCTGCCCATGCAGCTGAAACAATTCTAGGCCCTCAAGGGCCATCCATGCCACAACCAACACATCTTCTACATCTTCCAATCTGTTGAGTGCACTCTCTGCAGATCAAATTCAACAGTTAACTCATGCTCTCTCTTTGCTTTCTCAACGGATTGGAAGATGTAGAGAGTGCACTCAACGGATTGGAAGATGTAGAAGGATGTATTTGGTTGTGGCATGGATGGCCCGTGAGGGCCTAGAGTTGTTTCCGCTGCAGAGGTAGCAGGACTGGAAGAAGAGCGCCCTTGAGGTCATTGCTTTCGACTAGTTTTGTTGCCATGGCCTCCATTGGGATTGGGGACCCATGTTCCATTCTTAATTTTGCACCTGTCCTTTGTATGTCCTATTTTGTCACAAAAGTTACAATGGTATTTGAGAGCGCGGCAATTGTCAATGGTGTGTCTCTGGCGGTTGCAATGATCGTAGTGCAAGTCAAAGTGGGTTTGTGTCGGGGCAGCAAGAGAAAAATTGTTGGATGGCAATTGTTGGCGTTGTTCAGATGACAACTGGCGTTGTTGCTCATGATTGCTGACAAATGAATAAGCTTGATGAATACTGGGCAATGGTGTCATCATGACAATGCTGGTGCGAACGGTGTCATGAACATCGTTAAGGCCCATAAGAAATTGCATAAGTCGGTATTTTTCTCGCGGCTCATGATGCTTATCCATCAGGTTGCAGATGATGGGATCTTCATATGGATCGAGTTGAGTCCAGAGATGCTTGAGTTCTGTAAAGTTCGCTGAGACTGTCATGGAGCCTTAGGATAGAGAAGCAATATTTTTCTAGATTTGGTAAATTGTTGGTGTAGTTTGCTGTGAGAATTAATGCTTGAAATCCTCCCAAATATTGTACGCAAATTGGGCATGGACAACTCCTTTAGAGAGATGAGACTCTACCGAATTCGAAATCCATGATAGTATCATGCTGTTGCATTGTGCCCATAGGGCATAGTCACCTGGCTTTTCGTCTTCTGAAGGGGGTTTGATGGATCCATCAATGAACCCAATTTTATTTTTGGCTCATAGGGCATGAAGCATAGACTTGCTCCAGGAGGAATAATTAGCGACATCCAGTTTTTCTGAAGGATGAACATAGTATGGATTTGATAATTCCATACCAGGGTTGCTGGAATTGTTTATGTTGGGATTGGATGTTTGTTTGTCTGTTATGGTGTTTGTATTTTGCTAGGGTTTGATGAAGTGGATCGAAGAGCCTGTAATGATACCAAAAAATCGAGACACAAAATAAGATGCGTGGTGGAGAGAGAGTAGAGAGGGAAGATGGGAGAGAGAAATATATTTATTTAAAATCACATGGCTCTATATAATTGGATGTGTGGGCTTCACATATGTGTCACGTCATCAATTTAATGGAATTTTTGACGGAATGACCAATTTGATGTACGCGTGGTAACGTTAAGGACCAACCATATCACAAAAAATAAATAACTAAAAGTGATAATTTTATAAACCTTAAGAACAATTTGTGATAAATAAATAAATAAATAAAAACCCAATATGTAAATATTGTATCATCATATTCTAGCACAACACCTAAACAATCATGGTGTTTGACAAGTTCAGTTATGTTCAGTGTACCTGTTCTGAAACAAGAACCTATATCTTATCATAGCTAGTGTCAACCACATAAATGGTCAAAGATTGACCACCATTAATATCATGATATATCATGCACTATTTTGTCTGGATTGCTAAGGCCTAATTAAAAAATTTATAACTAGGAACATCTTGAAATTAAGGGATCATTTGATATCCTATTTTAAAATTATGATTCTTTTTAAAAATATGAGTTTTTAAATTTTAATTTTATGATCTAAAAACTTGTTTGGTATTGAAATCCAAACCATTTTTAAGATCTACAAGAAATTGAAATTTAAAATTAGAAAATAAAAAATAAAAACTAGATTCTCAAATTGAAATTAACAAAAAAAAAGAAAAAGTAGCCAATCTGATTTGAAATTTGAGAGACGGAGAGAGAGAGAGAGAGAGAGATAAAAAAAAAAGTGGAGAGAGAGAGAGGCACACTAGGGGTTGGAGAAAAATAAACTGAAAAAACAAATATTTTGTGTTCTTAAAAATTGGGTTGTTTTTGTGTTTGGGTTTTTAAAAATGGACCTATTAAAAATATTTTTTTTAATTTTGGACTTAAATTTTGTTTTTGAATTTAAAAAGTTGGATTCAAGTCTAATATCAAACGCCCCCTAAGATGCAGACAAGTATAGGTCTTGCTATCCCAACTCTTTAGCACACTTATGTCTACTCTAATAGGATTTCATTGACTATTTTCTCACAATGTACACATACTCAGAAATTATATTAATTGGGTTATTATATCGTTTAATACATGTTTGAAATATATGTAAAGCCTCCATATGAGAGCTCTATAAATTTGGCTATGTTAAGTCCCACTTAATCTTAAAATACCCAATGTCAACCATATTGGCAATTGCACTTGATAATAACACGCACCGTTGAGCTCTTAGTGTTTAACTTGTCAAACAAGCGCTAAAATCTTATCAGAGCTCTTGTTTGAAATACCTTCTTATATGCAATGAGCATGTGCTGGGGTGTGCCACATGTCTTATCCCTAACTTTTATTATTGTGTAATGACGTTAAATATTGCATAAACTACAGAATCTTATTCAGTCTATTAATCTTTTATAATGCTAATAGCGGCACGCTCGCATACAAATAATCTTCTAGCCTATAACCGAGGCGGACTATTTTGGATAAACAAAAATAAGGACACAATGAAATTTCATATCCATACATTATGTCCTCCGAGTTCAAAGCGTGTTGGTGGGAAGTTTTGACATCATTTTCAGTCCAACTCTGTTCACAGTTTGGTCTTCATTTAACGATTTCACCGTTGGTCAAAAGTCAAAACTGTTTCAAAATGTTTGTATGATTTTGATGAAAGATTCTTTTTTTAATTGGATTGGATGTAAACAATAAGAATAAGAATAAAAAACAAGTCCCATTCAACCTGATCTCGCGCCTGTGGGTCCCGCCAACCCCCCTCCAGTGACGCCACGTGGCGCGAATATCCGCTTCGACGAGTCTATTTTCCCAAGCAACAATTTTTTTTAAAAAAAAGGAGGACAAATTAATTAAAAGCTTTGGGGGCCGAGGAGTTCCACCATTAAAAGCAGAGAGCTTCGTCACCTTACTTTGCTCAGCTTTTATCTCCGATCAGGCTCTCGAGCTTTTCTTCTTCTTCTCTGTAAAGGCTCTGAGACTTTTTCCAAAAGCTCGATCGAATTCAGGTTAGATCAACTGCAAAACCAGCTTGTTGCAAGAGATTCCCTTTTGGTTTATTTATGTTTAGTATTTTGATTTCGAATTTGGGATTGTAATTGTGTTGCATGTGTGTGATTGACTATATGTATCTCTGTGGCTCCGTGTTTTTCTGTGATTGAGGTGACTTGTCTAGGGTTTTGGCTTGTCACTTGAGGTGATGATCATGGAAAATTTGTTTTTTGATTGTGGTCGATTAGTTTGTGTAAATTGATCAAACTTTATCTGACCTGAAAAATTGATCAAACCCTAACATAATGCTCTGTTTGGCTGAACAGAAAATCACTCTGAGTTTCTCTCTGGCTCCAAGTAGCGGGAAATTTCGAGAATTTAAAAACCCAAATACCATATGATTTATTATCTCTTCTTTTGGTCACTAAATAGATATTTTCGTTTCTGTGATTGGAATCCAGTATTTATTTCTATCCTGTATAAGCTATTCTATACATGCATGTGGTTGCTATGTGATTTTCCACAACACTCATGTGAAAGGATAAAGCAATCAAATCCCAGTATTTGGTGGTCTTTCTTTGGTATCGCACGCAGTTATTCATGTGTTGAGGGGTGTAAGGGAAGAATTTAATTAGTGCAGTGGGGAAGTTTCTTTTTTATCCTTTGATTGCGGTGATTTTTGGGAAGGCAGTAGAAATAGAGAGTAGTAAATTACGCCCTGTATCTTGTGTTTGAATGTCAATTCATCAAGATTATGACATGTTGATTTGGGTGGTGAGGAATGTAGTGCATTCTTTGATTAATATACCTTTTGGAGGCAAACATTTTATTCCTGATCTGATTCGACATGAATGCTTCAATCCACTCAGTGAAGTACTAGTTAGGGATTGGGTTTACAGACAATTTAATGCCTAAATTTTATCATCATTTGACTCGGAGCATTTTTGGTTTTAAATGTCAAAGGTGGTGTTGCTTGCCATATTAAAGTTATTTGTTAAATACTTCTCTGAAATTTCTTTACGTGCACTGTACAGGCTGTGTAAATTTGCACACGCTGCCCCTTTGAACATATTATACACTATTTGATGGCTTGGTCCCTTGTTTTATTTTTTGTCGAAGCTCATACTTTTTTAACCTTTTTCCAACCAATTAATTGAAAGAGCTAATTCAGGTATGAATTTCTTTTGTCTTTTCCCATCAGGTTGTGTACTTCACATTGTTATGTATATGATATTTCTACAGCTGAAGTGAAGCATCCATCACTCTTGAGTTCACTGGGTCCTTTGTACCATTTATTATAAGGATCATTTATTTAAAATCAATCAGTGTAGCTTTCTTACACAAGCATTTTCTACTGGAACCTTGGAATATGTCGAGTGGTTCTGTTAGACAGGTCTCGCGTCAAGATATACAACTGGTAAGGATTTTGTTGATGGACTATATCATAGATTATCCAATTATGATTGTATTGTTGTTTAAAAGAAGAAGAAAAAACTTAAACCATTTAAACTGTGCTATAGTAGTGGAATAGCAACAACAGGATATTTTCAAATGCAAACTAAAGCAGGAAGAAAACGGTAAAGCACCTAGTTATAATTATAATGCATATTTTCTTTTCCTAAGCGCCTGAGTATAATTCATCTCAGTTCTCCTTTTTTCTGTGAAATTATTGATAGAATTTTTAATGCAAGTATTTGACATATATTTTTATTAGCACAGTGCAAAATCCTAGTAAATTTTCTTTACTTCTCCATATTTTTTAAAAATTCCTTATAGAAGCTTAACATATAGAAAGTTTGTCTACTGTTCTCATTGCTATTTTTGGATGATTTCTGTTGATGTTTAGGTGCAGAACCTTATCGAGCGATGTCTCCAGCTTTACATGAACCAGAAAGAAGTGGTAGATACTCTACTGGACCAGGCAAAAATAGAGCCTGGTTTCACGGAACTTGGTAAGCAGATATCCTGCAGTATTCTATGACATGGCTTTCTTTCCTTATGTGTTTTGTAGTTTCTCTCCTTTTTCAGGATCTTAATCTGAATATTTTTTTTGGTGTTTCTGGCTGTTGTTTGTTGCTACCCACTTTCCAGTGTTTATATCATTTTGTGCACCCATCATTACAGGAAGGATAGATTTGCTCCTCCTATGGGCCCTTTGTCATAATTTATTGGGCACCCCACAATAGTTTTTGGGTATTTTCACTATTTGTTTGACTGCTTTTGTACAGCGCTTTTGTACTTCTTGATAGAGGCTTCTGTTGTGAATTGAAAACTTTACCCCCTTGCTTGAGGTGTTTTTTTAATATTAATCAGTGTGGTGCATTTTGACTTTGGAGTCGTGTATCAGTCATAATGATTCCTACAAAGCGGCTGCATCTTTTAGATTAATCTATTGTCATCAAGAAACACATTTGCATCAATTGGTGATGAGAAACCAAACCTATCGGCCACAGAATCCGAATTCACTCTGCACTGATTTTGAAATTATCTTCATAGATTTATCATTCTATTCTGAGCTTTTCCCTGCCCCAATCAATGAATCTAATGTCTTTGCAGTTATGTGTGAAGGATTATGAAATGTTAATCTCCGATGTCAACTTAAAAACATGAACTCTTTATGCCCCCAGTCAATAGTTTAAAGGGAATCTTACAGTCATATTCAGTGTTTCCGTATGCTCAGCTTAACACTAAAATCTTGCTGCATTTCCAGTTTGGCAGAAGCTTGAGGAAGAGAATCGGGAATTCTTCAGGGCTTATTATTTAAGATTGATGGTGAAGCACCAAATAATAGAATATAACAGGTTGCTTGAGCAACAGGTGAGGTTAATGAGTCAGTTGCACTCAAGTGGAGTTGCTTCAATACCTAGTACCAATGGATCTCACATTTCACCAAGTAAGAGTTCTATACGCTTAGATGTAAATTTTATTATGGCTAAGATATTGGCTTGTTTTTTATCGGCACAAGTTAATCTTTATAGCGTGTGGGTTTTGATCTATGGAATAATGTCATTATGGTTAGTGCACAGTAAATGGCATGCCTCTTAAAACAAGGGAAAGTTTAGATGGGAAGAAAGAAAGTAGTTATGGGCTAACTATTTTCCACCCTTTGTTTTATCATGAGACTGGAGAGAAATGAAGATGAGTATGATCTCCCCCTCAACTTCCTGTAATGTCTGTATAGATACAATTTCTCTTTTTTTAAGAAAAAAGACTTTTTACTCCATCTAATCACTTGTTTCGTTTCAATTTCTGATTCTTCTTTGTGTCATCCATGCTCTAACTAAGGTATAAAAGTGTAATCACTTGTGAAAAGAATAATTGTAATATTTTAAAGTTCATAGGTTACTCTATTTTAGATGTTTAGTTTCTTGATGCTGTGCATATGATGCATGATGTTTGAACTAGATTTACATTCTTTATGGGTTCTGTGTTTTTTCAACAAATTAGGTAGTATATAACTGTCTATGATTCATTCAAATTAGTCCTCTTTTTACCCTGTTCTTTTTTGGTCTATATCTCCAGTTGTTAACCTCCTACTCTCGAGCAGCACAGCTTTCATTTTCTTTTGTGTTAAACTGTGTTTTACTTCGTCCAAATAATATTTTATAGTTCTGCTTTGTTAGGGAATGGTCAATTCCCATCAGAAAAGCAATTGATGTTACTTTTTTTCACAGTGCACCAAAACGCCCCATGCTATGCGCCAGAGCATGTAGGACCAGCATTGAAGACAGAAAATATACACCACCAAGTTGGTTCCTGCGTACCTAATGCATTTACGAATGGTGGGTCTTCATTGCACACTAGTATGCACAATGCTGTTAAAATGTCTCCTCATACCAGTAGGATTGATGTCCCACCAAACATGCTTTCGAATCAGAGCTCCAACGTAGGTCTGATGCAAGGAATAAATGGGGGAATTATCAAATCAGAAGTTGGATATTCAGGCAGTTCTTACATGTTTAGCGCTGATGCAAACATCCTGGAAGCACGGCCCACTATTGGAGATGCTTCTGTTGCAGCATTCAACAGCGTAGAGTCCAACTCACAGCCCCTAAATGAATCACTTCTTGACGCAGACTCTTCATCATTTGGTTTTTTACGTCAGATTCCTCGAATTTTCAGCCTCTCGGACCTGACAGCTGACTTTTCGCAGAGCTCAGGTGCTCTCTCTCTCTCTCTCTCTCACAACAGTAAACATGACAAGTCATCGCAGTCATGGTTCTTAATTAATAATTTCTGTTCTACATGTTTTAGACATACTGGAGAGCTATCCTAGATCACCCTTCTTAGCAACAGATAATGATAACTTCCTGGATTCTCGTGAAAGAGAACATCAAGGTGAGGACTTGACATATATGTAATTGTTACAACTTACACTGCAAGGTGGTTACTTACTTTCCCTCACTCTTACAGGAGACAATAACCGGTTGGACACCATTTCAGAAGGCGTAAGCTATGAAGATTTTGGCAGTGAATAGTAATAAAATTTCAGAAGTAAGTCATATCTACTGCTCTTTTAAGGGTTGTTGGCTACCAGATTTCCCACCATGTAGTCTCGATTTAAATGTGATTCAGCTGCTTCAGACTTGAGCTAAGCTGTTTCTGAGTTTTTTCATCATGGCACTGCATTTTCTCAAGCTTCCTTGTAGTAACACATGCTGCAGGAAGGATGTCTTATTCATTTTCTTTTTTCAAGATCACTGCTTTGATGCAAAAATTTGTGTGGCACCCCCTTTTTTCAATGTTATATACCTTTATGGTGGTTATTCTTAGCCTGATAGGCCTGTTGGTGTTCGCGCCAGTGGAACATTTTTTCCTGCCCAAGACGTTTTAACTTCTATCGTATTGTTTACAGTTGGTGCATGAAATTTAGTATTTAACATTGATAAAATCTGATCACTGGATCTCCATTCTGTTGATAAATTTGATGCCCTCAGTTTTACTTCCTGATGATGACCATGACAACAATAGCTCCCACTTTTTACTGACATGTGATTAGGGTAAATGACATGTTATTACGTTCTTCTTTCCCATGTCAGATAAGTCTATAGTCAGATACGTCTATCACCATCTTGTACTTCCCATATATTGACCCAGCAGTTTCTTGTTTTCTTGAAATCACATTTAAAGAAATGCAAATCATGCCCAAGAATTCAAGCTCAGGTGGCCATTGGGACAGGCGGGGAAAGGGTTTGGTCTTAGGTTCAAGTCATGATGTAATTAACAAAAAGAAATGCAGATTTTGTATGTGAAGGAGAATTTTCTTGCTATGCAGCTCCATACCCAATAACAAAGCTGAGTCAAGTTTTCTTAATGGTTTTTAGTTCTGAAATTGTCTTCTTTTTATTATGAAACCTGAGGGGGAAATGCGGGGGGAAAAAAAAAGCAAAAACAAAAAAAACTCTTTTTAGGCCCCATTTTCATGTTTGCAAGAAAATTCTGTACAGAACTTTGAATTGTTTGTGAAATCCTTTCTTACATATCCTTACTTTCTTCTTGCCTTGTGTTCAGGTAAAATTTCATGCTAGGACAGAAGGGTTTGTACATACCATTTAAGATTTTGGTTGATGTGTAAAATTCAGTGATGGTAGTGAGAAAGAGAATGACAGTAGAGTGCTTCTTTACAAGTGGACAGCAAGGTTGAATTGCTTGATGAAATCGTTTTTGAGATCGTCGATATGCTGCAGGTTTGATATAGTCGGTTATCTTTGAGGTATATTTATCTTTGAAACAAATGTGGTTTTGATGATGGTGATCTGTGCACAATCCAAAGAAGAAATGACAGAGAGGAAACTAATGCTTGTGTGTGTTGATCTTATTATGCTTCAATTAGAATTGTTGACATCTAATAAAGAAATCTAGTTGCAATTGGTTCTGTTTAATTTTATACATAATTTCAGAAGTGGGGATATAAATTGCAGAACAAGGCCTCATTTCCGTTGTGTATGTAAATTGCGTGTTTCTTTGTATTAGCTACAAGACCTTAGGGGTTAGAAGCAAATTCAGTTCTCCACAGAGAAAAGTAAGGCCGGTTTTAAATGCATAGTCCAAATCGGCAATCAGATCATTCACATTCACAATGCCCACAGAAATTCAGTCCGCCTATCCTGTAGACAACACCATTGCTTGGCTTGTAAGCTGTAAAGCTACCCTTTGCTTTCTTTACCAAGCCAAGCAATGGTGTGGTCTACATGATAGGCTGTGTGACCTTCCCTAAAATCCGGCACACAGAGAACTCCAGTATCACCAATACGACCATGACGCTTTTTATTGCAGAGACATGGAGGCCTGGGGATGCAGATAGGAGGGAACATAAGGAACGACTTGATTTGCCTATGCATGTAGAACAAGTTGATGCAACCCTAACAAACCCTAGAAAGGAAATTCACTTTTTAGAAAGGTAATTGCAGCAGTAGTCGCCAACCGTTTGTTTATTTTGAGATTTACTTGCTGCTGCTCCATTTCAGCTGTTGCATCCTCTTATGGCGTCACCCTCTTCCTCTAAACTAGCTTAGCAGGCAAAATCACCCTTCCCAACCAGTACATTAATGAAATATAGATTTCCAATTGTGCTCACTGGATTTGATCGTAAACAATATATTTGTTTCCCTAAAAGAAATCTCTCTAAATAAATAAATCTCTACTCTCAGCCACCAACCCTTTGTGCTCTCATTGTATTTGAGTTACCAATCTCAAAAAATCTTGACAATTTTGACCTTGTTTTCCATGTTTAAACCCGCAATTATTATGCAACAATTCAAATTTCCGAAATTAAAAACACAACAAATGACATTGAAGATTGAACATAAGGGGAAAGGGAAGGGAAAGGAAATATACCGCTTCTTTTTTAGATAACATGAAAATTTATGTTAAGCAGGAGCACTAACTCCATTTCGTTGATCTCGAAAATCATGTTTAAGATTGATTTACCAACATATGTACAGAGCCCACATTTTCAAATTTAAATTAAAATGTATTCTCAACTAATAATTTCGTAGTCAATTAAGTAAACGGAAAAGTCCTTCCTGTGACTGTTTGGGCACCCCAGAATAAGATTTCCATCTACCAATTGCTCTATAACCCTTTCAAAGCAAATGCATTTATGTCAATTAAGCACTGCCAGTTGGATTCCCTCAGGCAACTACAGAGGGCCGGTTTTAAGTGCATAGTCCAAATCGGCAATCAGATCATTCACATCCTCGATTCCCACAGAAATACGAATAAGATCTTCAGATAGACCTCTGGCCTCGCGCACTGCAGATGGTATGCTTGCGTGAGACATGAAGCAGGGCAGGCTTATAAGAGACTTCACACTTCCTGTACATATAAAAAATCATAGGTCAGCTTAATAATAGAATTGTTTTGTGTGATTTTCACTCAACAGAGTTGACACTGAAGATTCACCTACTAATAGACCATACATAAAAGTAATAATAGTAACAATAATTAAAAAAAGCCTAAAAATACATAACAAAAAAATATATTAACTGTAGACCATGTCATACAATGTACAGACTGATTCATGAACTGTCGAACGCATAACACATGTACTAAATGAGCACATTCGGCTTTCAAAATCAGTTTTAGAGGAAACCTTCTGCCCCTATCTCTCTATTCACAGACAAAGAAAACACAAATAACCTCTTTGGCCACAGTACTGACTATCTACCACTCAAAAATTTCGGACTTGGGAAAGCTGAAAATTGAGAAGGAATTACCAAAACTGACAGTTATACTGAAGTATTTGGTAGTCTCGACAATATGCTTTGATAATGCCAGTGAACCTGTCAGAAAACTCAATACAGATCCTGCACCCTTTGCCTGAAACAGGTGTATATAAATATCTAGAAGAACAGATTATGAATAGCATTATGAATCTACAATTCCATCAAGGTCAATACCTGAGAATAATGTAAGGCACGTCCAGGATGATCAGCAAGCCCTGCATAATTAACTTGTGTCACTCGTGGATGGGAAGCAAGAAACTCAGCAATTTTTTGCGCATTGTCCTGCCAAATGTGCAGACACATCAGAATAGTACAACAGATTACGATCAATCATTTAGGGGAAATCAAATCCTACAAATAGAATGCTATGAGGCAAACTACACCTGTTGCTTCTCAACACGTAAGGCCATTGTCTTAATTCCTCGTAAACAGATCCAACAGTCAAATGGAGCTAACCCAGAGCCTTCTGCATTTTGTAAGAAATATAGCTGTTTTGCCAAGCTGTTAACAGTGAAAACAAGTAGGAAGTTAAGTATAAATACAAGACATAAAACCAACGGTAAAGATAGAGCAAGAGGCACACCTATCCCCTTTAACAGCTAAAACACCTGCCATGACATCACTATGTCCAGCAATAAACTTAGTGGCTGAGTGCATAACAATATCTGAAAGAATGGGCTAATATAAATTAGTAAGAACTCAAAAGGATGTGTAGTTTGCAAAAGCTTGGAAGTCCTATTTTTACCTGCTCCTAGATCCAGTGGCTGTGACAATACAGGGGACATTATACTGTTATCCACTAACACAATAGCACCATGTGCATGAGCCATCTCTGCTATTTTCTATCAACGGATAGACACGAAACAAATTTGCCTTTAGAAACTTACGCTCATTGTGCTCATCAAAATTTTGTTAAAAAAGAAAAGAAAATAGGAAACTGTACTAAAGTTATTACAAAGATCAAGAAACTTGATGATATCGAGTCAATGACAAAGATCACTAAACATAAAACAGTGAGTAATAGTGTAATCTACTGCTTTACCTATCAGCAACGTAGCCAAGCATCAATGCAAAACTAATATAGAAAAAGAGTTCGCCACTAACTTATTTTATATTCCTTTGCATTTGGTTGGTCATGGTCGCCCAAGGGTCTCATTTCAAACTTATATCAAACCCACATGCTATCTTCCTTTAGCCCTTCTTCAAGCATTAAAACCAGAATTTTACATATCCCATCTGCTATTTCATCCACCCCTGAAATGCTCTAATAAAACAAATTTACCTTTGTTTTTCACAACATACTTAAATAGGTTGTCCAACTACGAAATGTCTAGCTTTACACTTCTCTTCTAACCCCTTAGTCATCAGAGAAGTTAAGGCCTCACTGGTTTCTTTTCAGAAAATATTTTTGTATTCTCAAAATCATGCAAAACAAAACACACTTCCAAAAGAGTTTGAGAAAACCGTTACGAAAACAACTTTCTTAAAACAAGTTAGAGAACAGGAAACCTCAAAATGTTGTTTGTGGTCTTTTCAAAGAATCAAAACAGGTGAAAACTGAAAATTGCTTCCAAAACACGTTTCCAAAACACAGCCAATAGGCCCTACATCGTACTAGAGGTGCAACAGGCCCTATTGAGACTGAACGCAACCATGACACTCACTAATTATCATTTTGAACTCGTTGATCCTAGCAGCATACTTGAAGGCCAGAAAAAATAAAAAATAAAAAAAACAGGCTCTTGCCCAAATAATCAGTCCAAAAGCCTCAAACATTTAGACTTTAGATCTTTGATGACTATTTTGCTATCCTGCTGAAAGTTGCGAAATTACAGTCTCCACATCAAGTTACAGTTTGAAGAATTTCAGGATGGACCTAATGCTCAACATAGTGACTGCTTCTTTGGTTACTTATGTAACTACAACTAATTTTGTAATCATATCGATAAATTTGGATCCCAATGCATGGAACCTTGGTTTAAAAACACAATGAAAGTTCCAAGTTTTTATACTTCGGTAGTGGGTCAATGAGCAATAGGTCACAAAGAGTAGTAGAGTCAAAGATGGCCAGAAGAAATTAGAAGGCACCATATAAAATTAAATCTTCAATAGCTATTTCTCTATCCTGCATGAAATTTTTAGATTATATATCCAATGTCATGTTATAGTTTTAAGAATTTCAAGGGATGGACCTAATACTCAAATTAGTAACTACTTGCTTGTCTTGAGTAACTACAAGTAATTTGGGTATGAATTTAAGATCCAAATACATGGTGCCTGCCAACCTGAATGTACGAATGCAAAGCAAGTTACAAGTTGTTCTTAAGCTACTTCACTAGTGGGGTCAATGAGCAATAATAAGCACAAAGAGTAGAAGAGTCAGAGTGTCAGAAGAAATTAGAAGAGACCATACTATATATTTCACCAAGAATTGCAATGAACTGAAAAGCAATCACTAAAACTACTGGGAACAGAAAAACATTATGAAGTTCAAAGGACTTGATTAAACAGTACACAAATTTTGTAACACAATCAGAACAAAACTTTCACTATTATCCTAGGAAAAGGCTATTTATGCATGCTGACAACATATCAACTTCTAAAACGCTGTTTATAATTTACAGAAACCTTGTTTAGATGCCAAACTATATTGCTTTGCAAGATTTTACAATACAATCTCTGAAAGGATTCCTAGACTGGCATCAACAATCAAGCATCAAATATAGGCAGAATAAAACAAAATAAAAAAATAAAAAATTATGCATTGCTTATGAGCTTGTCCCTGCTAGAATAGTAAAATGCTTGTTTAAAGACATCTTACGCGAATATCAGAAATTATTTGTCGAGGATTGGTGGGACTCTCCAGCCACACAAGCTTCGTCCAGGGGCCAATAGCAGATGCAATTTCATCTAAATCACTCGTGTTCACTCGTCTGAGAGATAAATGCATTATAATTTCAGATTTCAATTAAATTGAATGAAGATGAGAACAGGAGAGAAGCATACTAACTTCACCACAACTCCAGTCTTTGGAATTACTTGTGACAGTAACCGATCTGAACCACCATACAGGTCGTCTCCGGCAACAATCTCCTCACCTAAAACAACATCATTACCAATTTACAATAAAATTCAGACAACTTCCATGAAGAAATGAAATTCATTTGTGAAGTCTTGTACAAAACTAACCAGCTCAGAGTAAGGACTTAACAGCAAACCATAGTCTATCCCATATGATTAGTATAGAATATACTGCTAAGAATCCATACACTGACTCTCAATCCTGCCTAGCCAGCTCAAAACCAATCAATTGGCCAGAACTTTGGGACACAGCTTTATTTGAGTTCAGAGTGGACAGATTTCAGGATGATCTTGGGCTAGGCCTATATCATCCTGTACAAGGGCTGGTTCAACCTAACTTATATATGTATTATTTTTCATAATTAACAAATACACATATTTAGAGCGGTGGTTAAGTCAATGTTTCTTACTTGCAAGTTGTGAGTTCAAGCCAGTATATTTTTTTTCTTTTTTAAGAAACAACCAAACCTTCTAACCAACTAGTCTGGATCAAGCTTGGGCATAAAACCTTTACCTCTATTAGGCTAACCACACAAAAACGTGTACATAAGTATAAAGAATTATTTTGTTTTCCTTTTTTTTCCTTCTTATATATGTTTTGTTTCATTTTCATGTTCGCACTTAACCTTTTGAGAAACCACTCAAATCCTCAATCCTCTGCATATATGCATAAGAAAACCCTTTGCATACTTATCAAGTACCCTTCACTTATCCAGGTTGCATCCAATAGTCAAATTTACTAACAAGTCAGCTGGACATGGATTTGGAGTATCTGAAACATGTTGAGGCATATTGGGAGCCCATTGACAAAGTAGCGATATCAAATATTACATACTTCATAAATTCCTTCATTATACTTATGTTTATTAACACTCATACTCAAGTATGGTAACTTAACTAATTTATATAACATATAAATGCTACTATAATTGAAAAAGTACCTGTCCCTACAAGATGAGCAACAGCAGCCAGAGCAGCCATTCCACTAGTGAAACAAAATGCTCGATCTGCTTTATCAAGCTTTGCCAAAAGGCTGAGAATACAGAAAGAAAAAAACTCACAATAAAGACATGTTGTGAAAGAAGAAAAAAAGAGTTTTCAAAGCTACTTCAACGCATACAACCAAATAAAATCAGACCTTTCCAAGGCATCCCGTGTGGGATTTCCACTTCTGGTATAATCATAAGGACCATTTTCTGTTGCTGAAGGCTGCATAACAAAGTAATGAAGACACCATTAATATGAAACTCGGTCACAGAATGTCACCTGACATAGATAGTGTAAGCGAGAGATTTCTCATGCAATCAAGATACCGCTGAGCACAGATACAAGCATACATTTGACAGTCACAATATTCCTCTTTCAAATGCAAAGAAGAATGATTAAAAAGGAAAGTATGCCAACATTCACACATATTCACAATGAGTTTCTTGGTTCTGCTTTCTAATACTTGTTTGATAAAGACCTGAGCCCCTAACAGTGAAAGCTCATCACAATATTACATCGTGTCCCCGAGCAGCATTGAACTTTAAATGATTTTAAATTCCTGGCAATCCCTAGCAACTACAACAATACGAATAATCATGACTTCACAAAATTTAGCAATGAGTCTCTATCTTCTACTCTGTGTGCTACCTGCTTAAAAGTAGCTGTTTGGTAAAGTGGCGTATTCATTGCATTGTAAGGATCGAACTTGTTCTCGAAATTCATCAGAATTGTTGAAATACTAGGCTCTTTCAGCTCAATTTCTGTGTCCAGTTCAACAAATTAGCAAGCTGAACTGTTAAGGATAATTCAACAACAAAAGAACAGCTGCACAAACCATTTAAGCAGTCCGCAACACCATCAACCACAGCTGAAGTGCTCACATCCATCTCTCTGTCAGCTGAACAATTCACTTTGAATTTATTTCCAGACAACAACAACCTCTTTCCCCTCAGCGTTGTTGCCTTTTTTAACCCAAAACTCACGAGGGAATCCCCAAAGCTTGGTACTAAATTCACAGGCGATAAACCCTACGAAAATCCACCAATCAGAACTCGAATTCAAACCAATCTTAACCATCCGCCACATTGTACATGCAAACCGAGAACATAACACAAAACTAAAACTATTAACTTTAAAATACAAATCTTGCGGTCCTATACTATTGGCTTTCTATTACATATACCAAAGCAGAGCTTCAAAATTATAAAACCTCTCGGTAATTATACGATGTTCTCAACTATAATAACCCAGCCAGAGTTTCTTTTCCTGCATTTTCTCAGCTTCCAAACAGAAAACATTTAAGTAATATTAGATTTAAAAAGAATGAAATTGGAAAGTCTTACGACGTCGTTGAGATCGGTGGCGAGGGAGCTAAGGAGAGGCCTAAAAGAGAGAGAAGAAGAAGCGGCCATTGTTGTTGAAGAGGCGAAAGCTAGGGTTTTGCTCAGGGCAGTGCTTCTGGTGAGAGGAGCTAGAGTTGGTGGAACTGTTAACAGTTTCCGCCATTGTCAATTACAACTTTCTATATATATATAAGTGCTCTGATTATTACGCGGACTCCATTTGCAATGCGCTCCTTTTTTTCCTCTTTCAGTGACTGTTTCAGTGCACACGTGTGGAACTGGAACTATTATTTTCTTTTTATTTTGCAATTTATTATTTTTAACAGTTTGAACTGAATCGAGGCCAAAATCAAGGGTAAGTTCCTTTTTACATAATTGTATTATATACTCTCTTTTTTCCTTATTTTTCTTTTTTGTGCCCAAAAGGAGATTATCCTCCGGTCAATGGAAATGAATTTTTTTTTTTTTGCCAACAATGGAAATGAAATAATTAGAGTATCTGCAATGGTGAGTGTCATTTTAATTTTATTTCAATGAATTGGACTTTTAACTTGTGGTGGTCAAGTTCAATTCATTTTAGAGATCAATATTTCAGTTTAATGATCAATAATTCATTTCAGATGTTAACAAAATGAACTCTGAAATAAAATTCATTTCAATAAGCTCGTCCACCATAATAACTTTATACCTCTCTCTTATTGACATATGAACAACATTACTTTTCACTTTCGAATTTTTCCATTACATTTAATTAGTGTAAAGTAGCCGTAATTTTTTTTTTCGTTACATTTAATTATTGTAAGCTATTAAACTACACCACATCAAATAAAACTGCATTTCAGTTCAATAGGTGCAAAAAAAGTTTATTAAATTGAACTGTTGAGCAACCATTGTGAATACTCTTAGAGCAATAGCAGTAACAAATTAAACTCTTCAAATTAAAGTTTGTTGATTTATGTGGCAATTTGAAAAGGCTTATTTCCTACTTTAATAATTTATGCCTCAATAAGCTATTCAATTCAATTAATACAATATTATAAAAATTTATGAAAAATACGAAAACGTGTGAAGATTATCAAACAAACCTCTTGTCAAATAAAGTGGGTAGAATATTTTCATATTATATTTCATTCTCCAAAAGGAGGTATTTATAATTCAAGAGTACAAACCCTAGTAAGGTTATACTAGGAAACTAAGATAAAGTCCTAATTACATAATATCTATACAAAAGGAAATAAATAGAATCATAATATATTAGGAAGTAAATCTCCTAATTACACTAGGATCTCGCTAACACTCCCCCTCAAGTTGGAGCAAAGATGTCGCACAGCTCAACTTGTCAAGCGAGTTGATGAAGTTACTGGTAGAAACAACTTTTGTAAGGACATCGACTAATTGATACTCAGAACTGATGAACGGGAAGGAAACAATCTTCGCATCCAACTTCTCTTTAATGAAATTTCGATCAACCTCCACATGCTTTGTACGGTCATGTTGCACCGGGTTATGTGCAATTGCAATCGCAGCCTTATTGTCACAATATAAATCCATAGGTTTCTTAGGTCCAAAGCCAAGATCTCTCAATAATCTCCTCAACCACAGCAACTCACATATGCCATGGCCCATCCCACGATACTCAGCCACAGCACTAGATCGAGACACCGCCTTTTGTTTCTTGCTTCTCCAAGTAACAAGATTACTACCAACAAACGTAAAATATCCAGATGTAGAATGCCTATCAGTAGCTGAACCTGCCCAATCAGCATCTGTGTATCCTTCCACATATGTATGACCATACTTGGAAAATATTAACCCCTTGCTAGGAGTTACTTTGATATATCTCAAAATACGCGTCACAGCTCCCATATGGTCTTCACTAGGTGAGTGCATAAACTGACTCACTACACTTACTGCATATGTAATGTCAGGACGTATATGAGCTAAATAAATTAATTTCCCCACAAGCCGTTGATAGCGCTCTTTATCAGCAGGAATTTGATCAGGATATAACCCCAACTTGTGATTCTGTTCACTCGGAGTATCAATTGGTTTACAATCCAACATTCCAGTTTCTGCAAGTAAATCCAAAATATACTTCCTTTGAGACAAGAAAATACCATGCTTAGATCTGGCAACTTCAATCTCGAGAAAATACTTTAAGTCACCTAATGATTTCATCTCAAACTCAGACGCTAGATATTTATGGAGACTCTGTATTTCTGTCTGATCATCTCTAGTTACAATCATATCATCAACATAAATTATTAAAGCTATCAATTTACCTTTGCGGCGCTTCAGAAACAAAGTATGATCTGAATTACTTTGCACATACCCAAATTTCTTCATTGATGTAGCAAATCTTCCAAACCACGCTCTTGGAGATTGCTTCAATCCATACAAGGACTTCCGCAATCTACATACAACACCCTCCTTAGAGGTCACATGAATACCAGGAGGAAGATCTATGTAAATCTCTTCCTGGAGGTCGCCATATAGAAATGCATTTTTGACATCAAACTGCAATAAGGGCCATCGTGGTTAGCAGCAAGGGATAAAAGCACACGCACAGTATTGAGCTTTGCCACTGGAGCAAATGTCTCCAGATAATCCACTCCATATGTCTGAGTATACCCCTTGGCTACCAATCTAGCCTTGTAACGATCAATGGAACCATCAGCCTTATGCTTCAAAGTAAACACTCATCTGCATCCAACTGCTTTCTTCCCTTGTGGCAAAGGAACTAGATCTTACGTCTTATTCTTGTTTAAGGCATCCATTTTCACATTCATGGCATCCATCCATTTGGGATTAGATAGAGCATCATACAGCTTAGTTGGCACATATACACTAGATAATTGACACAAATATGATACATATGACTTAGATAAACGATGAGTTGTGACATAATGGCTAATGGGATATTTCGATTTGCATGTATATCAGGAGAATATTGTACTTTGGGTTTCCCACATGTAGTTCGTGGAGGTAATTAATAAGTAGACATAGACAGATCATCAGAAATTAACTCACTTAACTAAGTATCACAATTGGACTGGGGCAATGGCAGGTCAGATGTGGGTACTGTATCAAACTCATCTTCGTAGGAAACACATGGAATAGCATCAATTGACCCAGGCGACCGGTGGCACCCATCTGGGCAACCGGTCGCACCCATCTGGGCGACCGGTCGTTTCCAGCCTTTCAACACCCGGATCAGCGCCACACGACCGGTCGCTATCTTCTGGGCAACCAGTCGTTTCCAGGCAGAGTGTATTATCGTCAGGCATCGAGTCACGCGATCGGTCGTGTCCATTTGGGCAACCTGTCATTTTTAGGCAGAGTGCATCCTCTTTTGCTGTAGACTTGTGCGACCGGTCATTTTCTCTCTGAGATCATCATTTGTATTATCCTCACCCACTTCTCTAATTTCAAGATCCTGCAATTCGATACTCTCCAATTTACTCCTCATTTCCCCCTGAATTGGAGAGGAGGAAGAAACATAATACGGTACCTCTTTATGAAAAGTCATCCAAAGTAACATGCACCTTCTGAATAGGAGGATGATAGCATTTATAACCCTTCTGAGTAGTAGAATAACCAATGAAGACACAGCGGAGAGCGCATGGATCCAGTTTACTCCGTTGATGAGAGTAAACATGAACGTAGGCAACACACCCAAACACCTTCGGAGGCAACTTAGAGACAGAGACCGAAGAAGTATGGGCACACAATACATCGAGCGGAGTCTTGAAATCAAGAACCCGACTAAGAGTACGGTTATTCAGATAGGTTGCGGCCAAAACACCATGACCTCAAAGATGATGGGGAACAGACATGTCCAATAGAAAGGAGCGAGCAACTTCAAGTAACTGACGATTTTTGCGTTCAGACACACAATTCTGCTGATGAGTGAATGGAGTAGTAGTTTGATGGATAATGCCTCGATTACGGAAAAAATGGGTCAGGGGATTATTCACATATTCACCTCCGTTATCAGTCCGAAACACTTTGACTCAATCATGAAACTGAGTAGACACCATGGCACAAAATTCAGGAAGAATATAAGCAACATCATATTTATTCTTCATCAAATACACCCATGTTAGGCGAGTGCAGTCATCAATAAAAGTAACAAATCAACGGAAACCATTAGAAGTCACACGAGCGGTCCCCATACATCCGAATGTACTAAATCAAAAGGTTTTGCAGCTTTACTTTCACTCAAAGGAAATACAGTACGATGACTCTTGGCCAAAATACATGTCTCACACTTAAAACTGGATTCATCACAAGAGCGAAATAAAGATGGAAACAGACGCTTAAGGTAGCCGAACGACGGATGTCCCAAGCGACGATGCCATAACCAAATTTGTTGTTTGTCCTTGACACTGCAACTTTGAACAGTATGAACGATACGATCACGAACTGGTGCATAAGGAAATGTCAAATAATATAACCCCCCTATCCGTTTACCATGCCCAATCATCTCGCAAGTCTTGAGATCCTGAAAAGAGCAATGTGTAAGATAGAAAGTAGCAGAAACATTAAATGTATCAAGTAATCGGCCAACAAACAACAAGTTACAATGGATATTGGGAACGAGTAATGCACGAGACAAGGACAGAGTAGGAGTGAGAGAGATTATGCCCTTGCCAGTAATTATGTATAGGTCACGGGTGTTACCAGATAACTGATCAAAAAATGTAGCATCATAAGTCATATGATCAGAAGCACCAATATTAATCATCCAAGTATTGGAGCCAGTACCTAGAAGCAGTAGCAACAGCACCAACAAAGGAGTTATCACCCATAATTGCAGCAGAAATTCAACAGATCACGGCAGAGTATACAATGGAACACAATAGAGGCATAAATACAGTAGATGCACGAAGACAGTAGAGGTATGAACACAGCAGAGTACACAGCGGAACACAACAAAGGCCAAATACGGTAGATGCACGAAAATAGGAATGACATGAACACGACAACACAACTCACAAACCCAGAGGGGGGTAACACACGGCACAGGTAGAGAAAAAATATGGGGCTAGAATACGGGTGGGCACAACACACAGATCACTAGAAAAGTTTGCTCTGATACCATGTCATATAAAGTGGTAGAATATTTTCATATTATATTTCATTCTCCAAAATGAGGTATTTATAATACAAGACTACAAACCCTAGTAGGGTTATACTAGGAAACTAAGATAAAGTCCTAATTACATAATATCTATACAAAAGGAAATAAATAGAATCATAATATATTAGGAAGTAAATCTCCTAATTACACTAGAATCTCGCTAACACCTCTCACCGCTGGACTTGAGTTCAAGCTTTTCAACATTATGATTCAACACTCGACAAATGCTCTCAATATGCACCTAACAAACAATTCGCCCAACCTATGCAACACCAGAATGCACATCACAATATGTTATTACTGTATTAGATATAGTAGCATGCTTAATACAGCATGCACATCACAATATGTCCTGAGTTTTTCTTAGATATTTGTGTTGACAAATATTGTGGGAATGGCTTACAGAAGAAGTGTTTAAGAATGAATGGTAATGAGAGGATGGATGCTTCAAGGTGTGTATGAATACACTATCTTTCATACTTTATTTGCCCTCACAACTTGTGTGCAAAGAGGTTAAGCAAATAAGCCATGTAGATACAATGAAGCCTAGCCTAAACTATATGTTGTCAAAGTCTTGCACAACCAAAGACAAACCCAAAAACACTTTAGAATTTTAACAAGGATACTCAAGATTCTTAGTAGATAAATCTGCATAAAATAACCTCTAGGGTTTTACTTTGTGAAACTAGGTGGAGAAGAGTTGGTAGTTTGTATCCCTAATTAACCAACAAAATCGATTGGGGGCCAAATTAACAATTATGACATAGTTAAGGGGGCAAAAAGATAGTTTAGCAGAAGGAAAAAAAAAAAAGAAGGGCAATGGGTGGCCTAGCCTAAAAAGCCCACTTAGGTTGGTCCAATAGGCGGCTCGGGCTGATTCCTTTCAAACCTCGACCCAGTCCCAAAAAAAAAAAATTTCGAAAAGGCTTGAACCAGACCCAAAATTTTAGGGCTGGGCGATGCCTCCCCACAACATCTATCTCATTAAAGAAAGCATGGTGAATTGGCTTTTGGCTTGTTAAATTATTTTTTTTGTGGTCAACACTGAACTTCATTCTAAGCTTAAAAAAGCACGAAACTTACAAAAGAGGGGAAAAACTATACACATTGGAAATCCTTTCAACTGAATACCATCCAGCAAAGAAAAACCTCCCACTTAGAGCACTTCCACTGCAGAGTCCAACCTAGGCAAAAGCACCCCCCTGGGTTGAAGAAACCCACTCCACCACACAAATCCAGCCTGAGCAGATGGCGGGCTCCACGAAGATTGGGCAGGCCCAAAGGCAAGAACAGCCCGAGTCATTACCTGAGGGCACTAACGTCAAAAAATTAAGAATCTTTTTTCATACATACCTAGCAATTTATTATTATTATTAATCTCATACATCAAAATAAAATTAATCCCATGTGAATAGTAATTGTCTTTGGATTGCCATGATAATGGGTGGAAAAGCTAAAAAAATATTGCTATGGCAGACATTATTCATGTGAATAGTGCCTGCCCTTACCCTTTGCTATGGCACCATGGGTGAAAGTGCTCTTAGCCCTAAAAAATATAAACCAAGCTTTTGGGTTGTTGAATAAATCCACAAAAATTAATTCAATAGCAATTTCCACTTCTTTGTCAAAAATTTAACAATTCCATCATTTTGTTTTGTTTCTCAAATGCCGCATTTGAAAATATCATCCGGTTCTGATCCTTTTGTTGACAGGATTTTTTGTATCATATCAGCAACTAATGTTCGTGCTGCCTAGTAGCAAAATCACAATGGGGATACTTATGAATCATGTTATTTTGTGGTAGGCTGAGATCTCAAATAAGACTAGTAGTAGTGAATTATATAAGACTTCACTCGTCTATACAAGAATCAAGCAGAGCTAGCTTGGTTGTACAAAAGATCATCTCTCCAGATAGCCGTTACCTTACACAAATTTGGTTATCTTGTTTCTTTCTTTTTGGTTATGTTTGTGTTTGTGCTAATGCAGCCAAAATATTACCCTAAACATTACATACACTTCAAGCAACTCAACTGCAAAAGAGATTCTTGCTTCTGCTCAGAAGAATGATTCATCCAAACCCACTCTGCACAACTCTACCTGCAAAATGATAAAGACATGTTAAATGTCCCTTATGTTTTTTTTTTTTTTTTTTTGAACTTTCAAAAAAGCGTTTTTGCCGATCATTTTCTTCATTATTATATGGCTACCCTGTAAAAGTGTTTTTCTCACTTAAATGCAAACAAAGAATCCGTCGAAATGTTTTAACTATCCCCACTATTAGTTTCCAAGCTTTGAACCAATCAATTTGAATAGTAGCAAGCTAGCCGTGCAAGCAATTCTATGCATTATGTCATATCACTAATTAAACACTCATTCCTTAAACTGAAAGCTATGGGTGCAAAGAGAATATATCCTTCCAGTCATGGCTTATTTGATGAATTTCACAATTTATATTCTCGATCCTTATATGCTTACATCTTGACTATAAAATTATTAATGTACATATGTTAAATATGTGTGTGTGTGTTTTATATAGAAAAACTTAACATCGATCTTCAAGAAAGCTGCTTTGATTTACTAAAATGAATATGTGCTTTTGAGAATACATCATCAACCACATGCAACGACAGAGCAAACACAAAAAAATCATACCTTTGCTTTGTCCTGATATTACTTCTTGTGGATGCAGAAATATGACCTCTTTTATCTTTCGCGTTGCTTTTCTTGGCTTTGGATTTTGAGGCCCCTGTCATATCATCAGTTTAGAACAAATGTACAATACAACTGCGTTAAGAAAAAGCTACGATGCTTACTTAAACTACCTCTTATGTTAACATTTGGCGATTGAACTTCAATATCCCCTGGTTCTGATTCTGTCAACTCACTAGAAGTACCGGAATATTCTTCTGACTCAACAAGTCTAGATTTTGACATTTCATCCACAGACTTGGTCATCCCTTCAATAGAAGGATCAACGACTTCCCCATCTGTTTCTATACCAAATACCCAAGGTTAGACCCTAACCACAGAAATTCAGAAGCATAAAACATGCATGGAACAAATTCTTTAGTACGACATCCACTGAGTTCAGCATGCCACAGCAACGACATCCATCAAAGAGTATAACAATCCTAAAATCTTGAACACCTTGATAAACTGTGGAGTCGGAAGGACCAACTATCATGTTTGATCCTCAGAATCAGAACCTTCTTCAGAAATTATCATAATTCCATATTAGAGCACCAAAGCATAATCAACACCAAGCATAAGTTGATTTCATGCTTATAATTATATTCCAATTCCATTGGTTATCACAGTAACTTGATTAAGCATAAATTGATTGCGCTAACCTTCAGAAATATCGGATTCTGAACTAGCGTCACCGGCATTGCTGGTAACCACAAAACTTTTCATGCTGCTGATCTTTTGTTGATGAATTTGGGCATTTCTTGCTGTCACTTCTTGTTCCTTCTTTTCCAAGTGTAACTTGTTCAGCTTATCCTCAAACTCCTCAATGCACATTTTAACTTCTGGTTTTGCAAACTTCTTGCCCTGTTTCAGAACAATTGTAAGAAAAAGAGAACTAAAGAAGATTTGATAATTCTATAAGAGGAGACGATTCAATACCTTGCTTATTATGTTTCTAAAGTGGTCCATCACAGAATCCTCCGATAGGACGTGTTCATATGTCTTGAATGACTCTATGAGCTTTTTCATTCCCTTTTCAGTGAATGCCAGCTGAGAGAGGCAATAAGAAATATATTCCCATTGTCTGATATCTGCAGCAATAAAGTGGCCCAAAAGCAAAAATTCTACCTTTAGTGAGAAATTTGAGTAATGGAAAACATCAACAATAACTCAATTTCCTAAGACAGCATTGGGAACAGACTTCAATTGTTGAAGAAAAACACGAAAAAAAAGTTGCTCTGACATTTCAGAAAACAATAATTACAGATAGGGTGTTAGTAGCTTCCATATCCTAGGCATGATGTTACATATAACAAGCTGCATCAACTAAACCAGGGAATACAGCATAACAGCCTTCTGGTCTTGGAATATCATTACTAAGCTTTGTCTTGTGGAAATAAGACTCAAACAGACGTGGATAATAAACATACTACAGTTTATTTTCCCTTCAACTTTCTAGAAGGCCCTGCAGCCCACAAATAGAAGGGGAATAAGCATCACACATAGCTGATGAAGTCCGTACTTAAGTACGCACACCTCTTTTAAACAAAACAAACCAAAAGGAAAACTGAAAAAACCAGGTTTCACAAATCACCATCTCATCAGGAACAGTCAACGAGGTCAATCTGAAAACTTGCGATGAACAAATAATGCTATACACTAAGCATATGCTTAACACAAATAAAGGTCATTATCATTTTGCACCCAAAATTGTATGACTGCCATAAGTTCAAAATTGGCAACACAAAAAGAACTACCAAATCATAATATTTTTTCAAAAAAGGGGGAATAAATACCTGTAACTCCACTAAACCTATTGCAAAGCTTTTCAACAAGAGCTTCCATTTGCTTGTCCTGGAGAAATACCCAAATAACATAATACCTTAATAGGAAACAAATAATTGCTAAAGGAACCAAACTGAAATAAATTGTACCTTCTTGATGGAACCAATCAAGAACTGCATGATGTTGCAAAAGGACTCTCTCTTCAGATTCTGGTTGGATAACTTTCCAAGTATATCTGGAAGCAGATTATATATAGGATTGCTACCTGTAGCAAAAATTGTGGTGGAAAAACCTTACTCTTTATCTAGAAGGAAATTCCACAAGAACAAGAGATAAATGATAGTGTCAAAACAGAGTAACTGGATGCATATCAAAGTTTACCTTTCTTAGATAACTCATTAAAAAACAGTTTTGCCAGATTTGAAATCCTCTCATCTTCATCTTCTAATCGTACAGCCATTTCATTTATGTAGCCTTTAACCTGATCAAGAAATAGCCAAAATTAGAGACCACCTATCATAGCAAAATAAAAAGAAGAAGCAGTATTGCCAAGCCTCTCAAACCTTCATCATGTCATTTAGTATAAGGTGTGAAAGCACCAAAACAGCATTCTTCCTAACAGAAGCTGAAGGGTCTTGTAACCTGGAATACATATTCTCTGTCCATGGTTCTAACAGATTAGGGAACCGAACTGCCAAGTCTCCAAGACTAATAGTGCAATTAGAACGAACAATTTCTGATGGCGCACTCTCCACAACTGTGAAGAGAAGCTGAAGATTTGCATCACTGGAAATTACACTTACAAGTCAGAGACCATGTTTGAATGTTCTAAATAAATCCATGCCCACCAACATACAGAGAGAGAGAGAGAGAGAGAGAGAGATATCTCACCAGAAATTTGCATCGATAATCATAAACCGACATAAAGCAAGCATTGCAGAAACTTGTAGTTCTGGGTACTGAAAGGATATGACAGTTAGTCAATCTATTGAATTAGTTATAAATGAAAAAAAAAGAAAGAAAAAAGATATAACTAGGAACATACAAACTATACAGAAGAAGTGCAGTTTGTACTGTCTAAATTTTAATAATAATAATAATAATAGATACACACATACTATATTGTAACTATATACAGGACATCCATCCAAAGTTTTTGGAATTAAAAATAAAAATTAATACATATGATCTTATATGTTCAACACCTCCAGAAAGGTATTTTTCTTATATTGACTAAACATTAAAGGATGAATTCATTATCATAATTCAAATGTCGTAGAAAACAAAAGAAATTTCCATTTCCACATACACTAGTAGCCAATCCTCTGTTTTTCTTTTTGGGTAGGAGTGAGGGTAATGACTGAATTATAAAGAATTTGATCATAAATTCAAGTGTTGTGGAAAAGCAAAGAAAAGCAGGGGAATCACCTTTTGCATCAAACTAAAATTTCTACAAAGTTTTGACAAGAATTGTGAACAATGTCCAATCAAATTCTTGTCAGTGGAACCCCCACAAACTATTTCCTTTTCTGCTTTTTCAGAGAGTGTGTCAAGTAGTGCATCTTCAGAAGCAGCAAGTCCAAGCTCAGCATTGATACCATTTTCCTGTAGGATGGCACCAAAGAAGAAAAACATTTAAATGTACAATATATGTTATAGCACCGATCAATTTGGAAAAGAATACTGAATAGTTGCTAATAACAGTACTCTATTTCATTGATGATTCTAATAAAAAACAATCTCACCTTAGGGGTACCGTTACCGTGCTGATCAGTATCTGTCTTCTCTTTCCGAATTTTCTGTTTCTGAACTTTCCGAAGGCATGATTCAATGTATACCAGATGGTTCATGGCAATATGACTTATGACAAAGAGATATCTACTAAGTTTTGCAACCTGAACTGTGGTAAGTATGACAGCACTACCACTGGTGATTTCACTCTGCAACTCCTCACCCCCACTACATTCAAATACAGAACTTAGGGATTTCTTCACTAGATTGGAAGCTAAAATTTCCGGAGTTGGATGAATTGCATATATAGCAGCTATGGCTTTGTCAGCAGCAGCATACCATATGTTTTCTGGAAGCCAAAACCCAGTAACTAAGCTCTCTAAAATACTAAAAACCCGGCTTCCATTACTAGACAACAACTTTTTCCTATCTTCTTCAGACAATCTCTGGAGAGCAATGCATGCTGTCCTAGCAAGTAAAGGTTCCATCTTAGCCCAACGACCAAACCCAATATCAATAATGTCCTGTAAATGAGAGCCAAGAACTATACTGGATGATTTTGCTGCCATGCAAAGGACAGACAACGCACCACGACTTTGCTCGGCAGTAGTTCCACTTACGTTGAAGCAAAAGAAATCCCACAATGCTGATATCTGCAAAAACAAACACCTAGTAAGAAAGTTGGCTCTTTAAATAATGGGGAGACAGAATAAGAGATTTCAACACTGAGAAGAGATTTTTGGCTTTTAAAAATTGGTATGAAAGGTTTCAAAACTGAGTTGACTGAGAAGCACCACTGAAACATGTGAAAAAATAACATAGACCCGTATTCTAAAATAGATACTGAGGTTGCCTTTTGGTATGAATCTGTTTTTCCTTATCTGTACTAACTGTGGAAATCACAATCGGATTCCATTTTATGTGTATGCATATACTTGCTTGTTTAGACTAAACCATGCAGGGAAAATGTAGCTGCACATGATAGCAAGCCTACTACAAAGTTTTTATAAGAACCCACTTGGTAAGGGGGAATGGAAAACCCTTTTTTCTTTATTAAAATCACTTTATTTAAAATGTCAACCGAGTCATAAAGTTTTACATGTTTAATATTTGGCTTAGTTGACATTTTATATTAACCCAGGTATTACAAGCACGCCACCAAAACAATTTTATAATTTACTTGAAAATACTTGGCTTCACTTCTACTTGCCTAAACTGATCTTTTTAGACCCATAGTAGAGTCAATTTTGGCAAGCTGAAAACATCAAGAACATGTGTATCTTTTCATGCAAAATAAAAAAATTATTATCACATAAATAGAAGCTTTCAACAAACTTAAGCAAGACTGTGAGAACTGAAAAGGACATACCGCACCAGTGGATATATCACCTTTAGACACCAAAGCACCAACTATAAACTCAAGAGCAGCTAGGTCTCCAATATTTGATTCTGTGGCAAGATTCATAAGATTCTTGGCTGTTTCTGCTGGGCTTTTCTTTATGTAAATTGTAATGAAAGCATTTTCCACAGCTTCATAGATGGATTTGTCTTGAGAAAATACCTACAAAGCCGAGACACATTTAGGATCCTATACATCTCATGAACCAGCCAACAATCAAATCTAGAGTTTGTTAATCGAGATTGAACAAATAGGAAAATTCTTGACCCAAATAAAACATTGCATCATTATTTCTAGAGCTTGAGTTAAAATAAAAACATACCAGTGGCAGCATCTTACGGAGACATGCTTCTGAGGCATCAATTTGAAACTGCTTGCACCTCATTAGCAAATGTATTGTGTTCTCAACATCAGTCGCAGAAGACGATGCCATCAATTGAACAAGTGTTGGTATTGTGGCAGATATACACTTTGAAAACCTTAATCCAGCCTCAAGTGATGCTACCAAGGCCCTAGTCTGCTCTAAGTTCCCTACATCAGGCACAGAGCCATCTTTCTGCACTATATGTTGTTCCATATCAGGCAAGCAACTATCAGGCAAACTGTCCTGCTGCTCCTTAGTCACATCTGCATCTGCATCATCAACCTCACTATCTCCAGTAGTACAATCATCAGATGGTGACCTGTTCTTTTCACTTTCTGAAGATATATCTGGTTCAAGCTCTTTCAGCTTGTTCTTGTACTGTTGTAAGGTTGCTTCAAACGAAGCTATTCGAAGTTGTGGACCAAATGGGTTATGCTGTAACATCATAATAAGCAAATTTAGTGCAGATTTTCTAACCATTGCACTCTTATCCTCCAACCTCCCAGAAGCAACTTCTGCAAGTTCATTCCACAAGCCAATTGAAACAGAATGCTCTTCACATAGTTCAGCCCAAACCTGAAGAACCCGACTCCTTGTATAAGCTGAAACATCTCGACACCGCTCAAGCAAAATTTCCAACATGGCATGCTTGGTTCGAAGACGAACAGATTTAGAACTCACTTCACCTTCAACATCCTGAAAAGCCTTGGCAACAAGCTTTCCCAAAACCCCAACAAGAGCATTCCTTATCTTATAAGATTCCCCACCAAAATGTGGGACAATGAGGCCAATGTTGGTAGACACCAGTTTAGGTAGCCGATCAGAAAGTTCCACCAAAAACCGACCAACATTTTCAGCCCCAACAGTGTCCTTGATGTAGTCTTTTGGACTCGTCCTCCCTATTTCTCTGATAAGAGAACTGGCTAGACTTCCATCTGCATGCTTCTTCTCTGCCCCAGCAACCGCGTCAGCAATGTGGGTAACAACAAAATCATATTTGTGAACTAGATGCATGATCGATGCACATGATTGTGCCATGTACTGGTATTTTGTGGCACAAGTCCCAATTATACGACACAAAGCATCTTTTGTGTCAGTGTCTTTCAAAAGCGCAGCATTCTCAAACAGAGAAAATGCAATTCTACAAAACCCCAAATCAGGAAGGGAAAAAAAAATCAATTTGTAATTAACCCGAAAGAAAATATATAAAACTAAATCTGATTGACTTGCAGTAGTAAGTCCAACTTACTTGGCAATGAACGAAATAAAATTTTCTTCCAAGCCTGATGAACCAAAGAGCAAGGCAAGCTTGATCTCTAATGAATTAGCAATCAAATTAAGTATGCGGCCTCTTTGTGGCTCCCAATTCCATGTGTTCTTAGGATGCTTCTTCCTGGTACTTGCTGTGACCTAAGTCCAAGCAAAAGGCTTCAACATCTTGGCACAAAAACTGGCAATATCGCACTCAATATATACATGTTTATAACATTTAAATTTATGTGTGCATGCTTGCAAACAACATGTACCGTGTTAAAGTAGTAGAAACAAATAGAGAGTGAGATAAAGAGATATGTAGGAAAAAGAAAACACCTTCACATTGTTGTTGGAATTGATGTTGGACTCCTCAGTGAGAACAACAGTAAGGAGGAAGAATGTGTAGATTTTAAAAGCATTACGATGTGATGCAACCCGATCCAGCACTGGAGTGACATCATCCTGACCTTGAGAAACCCGTGATAGTGAATCAACATTTGGGAGGAGAACACTGAGATTGGACCGAAGACTCTCTAGAAGATTAACCTTACAAGATGGGGGTAGATTATTGTAACCCCGAATCAATGAGTACACACGATCAAACACATCTTGCTCTTCAATACAAAATAGCTCCTTATCGGAGAGATCAAAGGATATGCCTGTTGGTGCCACAAGGGAAGAAAAATTCAAGAACTGCAAAAAATTTTAATATCCTCATACTTAGTTGTTCTTGTAATTAGAGTATTTCATTTTAAATCAGATAATACAGTTGACTGTTTGTCCTCTTATATTTGGGATCAGAATACGCGCATTCTCAGTCCTGCTTCCCTATTAGAATTAAAAAGAAAATAAAAAAGAAGCAATGCATACAATGGTTTTGCAAGCAGATACATCAATTTTCCATATAGCCAAAAAAATGTGAATTTCTAACTCCAGGAAGTCAATACTTACAATGATTCTTGCTTAAAACCCAGGAAAAAAAATGTATTTGTTAAAATAAATAAATTCAGCACATAAACACAAAATTCAGCTAAATCCATTCCGTTGGTTCAATGTTCTTGAATTCAGTTTGAATTTCAAATGTTTCTGCTTTTCTTACTAATCTCCACCACACTTTACCTTTTTCTATGGTTTCCTTAACAATAAAATCAGCATCTACTTGGTTGACTTGACACTTTGAGGTGACCAAATGCTAAACATTCAGAATTAACTGAACCAGAAAATTATAGGAGAGGGATCCACTTCTTATGCACATCAATTTCTTTAAAAAGCAGGACTAGTGAAACTACGTGAGGAAGAGAGAGAGGGAGATACCTTTGACGAACTCTTCGAGTTCAGAGGGACGAAGAGAAGCGATGTCGAGCGGGTTCCGAGCGTAGAGGCGATTGTCTTCGTGTTCTTCTTCTAAAGCTCTCAGGCTTTGGGGAAACACAAAGGAAGGAGCCATAACACACAGACTGAGAAGTTCTCTACGCTATTTGCTTTTTCTAATTTGCTCCTCTCTCACTCCACAGATTTCAAATGGAAGTGAAAATGTTTGAACGAGCGGGACTTTTTTGAAGAAAAAAACCTACAAATACCCCCGCGGCTACGCCACGTGGCATACCGGTTTTGGGCATAGTAAGGAGCCAAATGCTTAGCTGCCACATGGCATACCAGCTAAGTTGGTGATTAGTTGTGAAAAAATTTATGAGGTGGTGTTTGTGTAATTTCCCTTCATTTGACTTTCGGTTATTTTTTTTTCTTTTTCTTTTTTTCAATTTCAAATTGTGAAATTACTCTTAGGCCTTCTTCAACTCATGAAGGCTAAACTCAAATTTTCCCTTTTCAAAAAGTAACTATTTGGGTTTTGCTCGGACTCAAATTGTTTTTTCTCCCAACCATACGGACTCAAATTTTAAGTCCGCAACTTTATTAAATTGTTTAAGAATGGTTTAAGTCTAATTTTTTTTTATGGATAACTTTTCTTCATTTAATCTTTTTAAATAACATCATAATTTAATTTTTTGAACAATTTGATCTAAAAAAAAATTGAAATTTCATAAATTTAATTTTATTCCAAAAGTAAACACACAACATAGAAAAAACACGCAACATAAATAAATAAAAAACTTAGATTTAATCTAGATCGTTAATTTAAAATTACTATTAGAATTTAAAAATAAAAAAAAAGATTATTTGAAATCCAACAGCTCTTTGAGCTGGAAACACCCAACATGTGGGCCCCAGTGATACTATTTTGATTATAAATAAAAAAAAAGGGAAATAGCCAAAGCCCAACGGCTCTAGCTTCTAGTGTCGACACGTGGCCCATGCCACAGACAAGCCCATCATATTTCAGTAACCAGCGCGGGTCCCACCATTTTTCAGAAGCACATGGGCTCTGCCACCTCAACGTGGGGCCCAGTGAATAGTATTGGGTCCAGGCAATACTTGGACCTATATTTGGGTCCAAATTTGGATTTTCTCAAATTTTGGGTCCTTCCTTTTCTTGGGTTGGGAGAGGTTTGGGGGAATATTTTGGGTTTGAGTCCAAAGGTTGGAGATGGCCTTATGCATAGGATTACTGAATAAAAATCGTTCCACTACTTCTATAGTGTGTTTACTAATCAAGAATTGAATTCCACTTTTGAGGATTCCTGTGTTTACTTCACATCAAGGAATTGAAAAAGTAAGTGGGGCTCATGCAAAATTAGGAATTGAGGGCATGTTTACGTATCAGTAATGGGTATGGGAGGAAAGGGAATGATTTCCATTCCTGACTTCCCCTGCGTTTACTTGCAATCAGGAATGAAAAAATAAGTGGGCCCCACCTCAAAATCCCTAATCACATTCCCTCAAAACTAGGTATCAAATCGACTAGGGGGGACTAGTCGATACGATTCCCATTCCTGCTTTCTCTTATTAACTTCCAAAAATACCCTTACCACTTTACTATAATTCCAAAATAACTCAAACCCTAAAAAAAATAAAAATACACGCCAGAAGGAGTTCAAACAACTCAAACCCATAACGTTACAACACAGCCTCCCTGGAGCAGCAGAAACTATGTAAGTCACTCCATCTATCTATCTATCCCTCTTACTCATTAATTCAAAACCCCTTTTCCTATAGCTTTTGGTTTTGGGTGAATTTTATATATGTGATGTGGTGAAAATGTGTAGGGCATTTTAGTAATCAAATTAATTTGGATTCTGATTCATGAAAATTAGTAAACAATAACAATGGGAATCAACCCCATTCCTTTACTAATTTCGTATGTTTAGTAAACAGCTTAATGGGAATGATTCTTCCCATACCGATTCAGTAGTTCCCCGATTCCTAAATTATCTGATTCCTTACTTTCTCCATTACTGATACGTAAACATGCCCTGAATTCCTAATTTTGGAGGAATTCAATTCCTAAATGGGAGGAGGTAATCTAATTCAGGGAGAACCAACCCATCAGGAATTCGTTTTTTTCTACCCATTATATCCTCACACACTTTTCAAAATTCCAAATTTGCCACTCTCTTTCATTACCCAACAAAACCTAATACGTTCTGTCAAAAAAATCCCTTCTTCTCTTTTTCTCAGTTGCTGCCATCTTCTCCTAGCTACCACCTCTTCGTGCTCAAGAATTCTCAGGTAAGATTTCTTTCTTACAAGTTTTCTAGTTGTTGTTCTTAGTATTTCTTGAATATTATTATTTTGTATTCGTTTTCCCATTGTTCTTTGGTTTTTTTTCTTTTGTTTTTCCTCCGTATTCTTGTGGTAATATTAATATAATATGTAGATGATGAATTTTTATGGTTTAGTAAGGATACCATGATAAGTTCGCCATTGTTGAGTAGGAGCTACAGGTTTGGTTTTTGGGTTTTAGGTTTGGGTTTTTTTTTTCTTTTTCGTGCTGAGCTCTTTTTTTTTCTGCTTTTTTTTTTCTCTAAACTTGTTCTTGGGTCCTAGTCGGAGTTTTACAAGCTTTTATGGGAAAAATAATTAGTATATCAAAGAGACTTATCTTTCCTATATCATAATACGCCTTGTTAATATGCATTCAGTCAAAGTAAGAGAATGTAAGTGCTCAAATAGTTCTTATCTTTGTCAGTTAATAATTAGGAACATAATTTTGTAGGTGGTGTGATGTAATAGATTTACATGAATTTTTTATCTATTTGGTTTCATTCTGTGACTGGTAGGAGATGAAGTTTATGGCAAATTTATTAGTTCTTTCTATAACAAAGATGTTGATTTGGTACGAACTGCCACTTATCAAATTGCATTTCATAATATTAATTGGTGTATACATGTTGTTATTTTTCATTGTGTTCTAGTCTTATAATTTGATTGAGTTTTTTTTTCTTTTTTATTTCTTTATTTGCTTGGCAATTGATGTCCTTTATGACATTTTTTTCTCTTGTATGTGATGTAGGCAAATGGCTCGTCTAAGTTTGTCCACAAAGAAGAAATTACATGTTATCTTAAATGCATTGATTGTCTACCTTCAAACCATATTTGTTGCGTGTGCTGCTGCTTATTTCTATGCTTGGTTTCATTTCCAAAAACACCTTAGAAGTCCCTCAAGATCAGTTATAAGATTCTATAAGCAATTAGATTACCTATATGTCCTAATTTATGAGAGTGATGTGACATGTATTGCCCAACTACGGATGGCTAGACAATCATTTCATAAATTGTGTCAAATTCTTGTCACTAGAGGACAACTACGACCGACTCGAAATGTGTCCGTAGAGGAGATGATTGCAATGTTTTTACATATTCTTGCACACCATATTAAGAATCGCACAATCAAGTACAACTTTAGTAGGTCTGGTCGAACAATTAGTAAATATTTTCATGAGTGTTTGAAAGCAATAATTCCATGCCAAAAGGATTTTTGGGGGGAAAACACCCGAGCCTATCCTTGAGATCTCAATGGACCCAAAGTGGAAGTGGTTTAAGGTGTGTAATTTTGTTGCATTATTACAATTTTTATTAAAAGTTTTTTTTATATTTTAACACATTATTAATTTAGTCATCTATTATAATGTAGAATTGCTTAGGAGCACTAGATGAAACATATATTAAGGTGCGTGTACCAGAATTGGATAAACCAAGGTATAGAACAAGGAAAAATGAAATAGCAACAAATGTTTTGGGAGTATGCTCTCCGGACATGCAGTTTATATATGTTTTGCCCGGATGGGAGGGTTCCGCACACGATGGGAGAATCCTTAGAGATGCTGTGACTAGGAGAAATAGATTGAAAGTCTCTAATGGTAATATTCAAAAAAATTATTAAGTAAATTGAACTTCTTATCATTTAAATTATGAGAAAAATAAAAATATAACATTTGAATTTCTTCTTAACAATAGGTTATTACTATTTAGTTGATGGTGGCTATACAAATGGAAAAGGTTTTCTTGCACCTTTTATCACCGGCGGAGCTTTTTAATATGAAACATTCAAGTGCAAGGAATGTCATTGAAAGGTGTTTTGGACTATTAAAAAGGCGGTGGGCAATTCTTAGGAGTCCATCATTTTATGACATTAAAACACAACACGTATAGTTTGCAAGATGGCACACCTTCTAACAGGCCTTGCTTGTGTAATTCTTACAACCCTTTCTGGCTTATGTGCCCGAGCCTATGATGCCAGAGTTCAGTCTTGTCTTCTATACCTTGATTTATAGAAACAACTACTCCCCCAACTATACTGGTCCTAATTAACTTATACAGCTTATTGGGTTGTAGGTCACCCCGCATTACCACCAGTGATCCTTTGGCTACCCTGAGTCTTCCCTTTTTAGACTCGTACCAATAGCTGGCCTCATCTAAAGTACCCAAGGAAATCAAATTCTTTCTTAGTCTAAGGACATATCTAATGTTCCCCAAAACTCGTATCATCCCATCAAACATTCTGATTCGAACTGTGCCGATTCCTTTTCAGGACATGAAGAATCGTCCCCCATTAAAACTTCCCTGCTACTGACTTCTTTGTAAGTAGCGAACCAGTCTCTTACTGCACACATATGAAAAGTGCATCCGGTATCCAAAATCCAATTTGTGAAAGCCTTGGAGCCTGATGTTACTGAAAGAAGCTCCCCGTCACTCTCATGCTCGGTGACTGCACTAGCTGAACTTGAGCTTCCTTCCCTCTTGGCTTTCTTATCTTTCGAAATCTTGCAATTCCTCTTCCAATGATCAGCTGAACCACATTCGAAGCAACCTTTCTTCTTGGATTTTGACCTACCTATGTTGCCTGTTTTATCTTCCTTTGTCTTTTCCTACCCCCTCTCCTTGCCTTTGGCATAAAGGCCTTGAGAGCTTTTAGTTATATCATCTAGTTTAGCATATGACTGAAGAGCTTGAATTACGTCTTCAAGCTTGAGGGACTCTTTTCCAAACATTAGAGTTGTTCGAAAGTACTTGAAAGACGAAGGTAGAGACCTCAGCAAGATGATAGCCATATCATCATCTTTGTAAGTTTCTTCAACCTTTTGAAGAATAGTTATGCAATTCTGGAACCTGCATACGTGATCTTCAATATCACCTCCTTCTTCTTGTCGAAGTCTGAATAGTTCATCATTTAGAAAAAGTTTATTGGACACGGTTTTGCCCATATAAACCTTCTCCAACTTTTCCCATGCTTCATGGGTAGTCATCTTTTAGGTGATGTGTGACCAAACTAATCTTGTGAGATGGATCTTGATGGAACTCTTGGCCTTCTTGAGAACCTTAGTCCATGCTGCGTCTGTCATGCTTGCCGGCTTCTCACCATTGAGTACATCATCCAAATCTTGCTGTATCAGTACGTTCTTCATCATCCTTTGCCAGTCGTGAAGTCATCTTTGCCATCAAAATGCTTTAACGCAAGTCCTAGATCCCCATTCATCTTCCATTTAGACATCGTAAAACTCCTTGAGCCAAGCTCTGATACCAATTGTTAAATAACTCGCACACTAAATTTTGTTCTTTGATGTAACCAACGGCAATATACTAAACTAGCAAATATTAAAACACTTAGAAACACACAAGAATTATACTGGTTCTGCAGAACTTTTGCCTACGTCCAGTTGTGATTTCTCGGTAGAGAAATCACCGCTCCCTTGATTAATAATAGAGATTACAGAACTTTTGCAACCCTAGAACTAATCTCAAAACTCTCGGCTGTCTCTAGTTGTTTTTTTCCCTCTAAAATAAGCCTTGCCGCACCCTATTTATAGATATAGAGTTGGCTTACATGTCCCCAGGCTGATTGAATTCCTATTTCTAAGTGGATTAGGAAATTACACTTATCCAAATCCTAATAGATTTCTAGAAATCCAAACCTAAAATGAATAAGGAAAACTGAAATTCTTTCCTAATCCCTCTAGGACAAGAATTGGTATACCTCTAATTTTCCTAAAACAATCCTAAACTAACTAGGACATATTTGATGAGCCAAAATCCGAACATCCACCTTCCTCTGCAACACTTGTGTTGATTCCTCAAGAATCCTAGTGGCCTATTTCCCAAAAAAATGACATGAATTGTAAATTTTGATGTAGGACACATGTGAATTTGTTACTTGAATGCAATACACAGTGAACAAGGTTGTTGCTAGCTTAAAGACTAAAAATTTGGAATCTAGAAATCCTACTGAAATCTGAAAAACTTAGAAAACCTAGGAACTAACAAAGAAATTAGGAAACTAATTAATAATTCCCTCTCCCATCTCTTTCGTTTATAATGGGTTTGACAAAGATGTACTCATAAAATTTCAAAACATAAAAATAAAAAATAAAAACTTGCAGTTTTCAGCTCTTTTGTAGCCTCGTGTAAATCATTCATCTTAGTTTTAAGCTATTTTGTAGCCTTGTATAAATCATTCATAGTCTTATCCATCAATTTCTGATGCTTCGAATGTCTCCACTTGCCAAACCATTCATAAACTTGAGCTCCCATACCAACACAAGTGAAAACATTCTACCCTGTTATTGCCCTCAAATCCTTTACCCTGCCCCAATAGTGTTTGGTTTTTTCCCTTACAAAACCAAAACCAGTGGGGAAGATTTTTGAGAGATTGGAAAAGCACTCCATTGGTTGGGGTTGGAGTTGGGGTGTTACGGTTTTGGGCAGCTCAGACGAGGAAAGGAAAAATGAAAGCGACTTAGGTTTTTTCCTTAAATTTGACCGCATTTTAAACAAGGTGCGTTGAGCCTCTTTCCTTTGAACTTTAGTTGACGAGTCTTTTATTTTTGTTTATTAGTGAAACTTTCTTCAAATTTTTTCTTATTTACAAGCAAATCAATAAAAAGTTTAAATAAAAAGAAATATATTTCTAGTAACTAGATGTTTAACCTCGACTTTATAACTTTACAATTTATTTGATGTCGTTTGATTAAACAATAAATGAAGTCAATGTATAAGCGTCAAGAGTATAAACTAAACGGTTAGTATTTTTCTTCTTGATTATGTGTTAAATAGAGAACAAAGGCCTTGTTTGGTGATATAAACAATTGTTAACCTAAACCCTAAACCCTCTTCCTGCTCTTGTTGTGCGCATCTCATCGCCCTCCTTTCCTCAGTTCGCCATCGTCTACGTAATCGCCTTCAGTACAATGTCAACCTCTCTCCAGTCTGTCATTGTTATGACTCTTCTCACTCTTCGGGGTCTGGTTCGATCACTTTCGGATTTTCACCCTTGTTGTTTAGTGATTTGTTTCCTTGTGTTTAAGCCCCATCTCCTATGGTCTCTACCATGTATGCGGCCGTTGACAATTTAGAGTCTTTCTAAAAAATATATCTCTATTCATCGAGAATTGCCCATTATATGGACAGAATACAAGTTAATTAGGAAAGAACACAGGCTGATATTCAGCCCCTGAAAACAGCTCACCTACCGCATATACATGTATCTAATTATAGCTAACCTACCACATATACATGTATCTAATTAATGAAAGAATCTGCTGGCATTTATATCTGATTTCTTTTGACATCCCCCCTCAAATTGATGCTGGGAAATCGACAAGCATCAATTTGCTAACGAGGAAATGATGGCGCTGACGTGGCATGAATTTGGTGAAGATATCGACAATCTGCAGAGTAGTGGAGACATGTGGAAGGGTGATAACCTGATGATCATAGGCTTCTCGGATGGAGTGACAGTCAACCTCGATGTGCTTGGTGCGTTCGTGATAGACGGGGTTGGCTGCAATTTGGATGGCACTTGTGTTGTCAGCATGCAGTGGAGTAGGATGAAGTGGATTGAACCCAAGCTCTGTTAGGAGACCACGCAGCCAAATGATCTCGGAGCACGCAGCAGACATGGCGCGATACTCTGCCTCAGTGGATGATTTGGAGACGTGGTCTTGCTTCTTGCATTTCCAAGAGATAAGGGCATCACCAAGAAACATACACCAGCCAGTAGTAGATCTCCTGGTGTCTGGGCAACCAGCCCAATCAACGTCACTATAGGCCTGAAGCTGAAGAGAAGAACCTGTAGGGAAGAACAAGCCACGACTAGGTGTGCCAAGAATATAGCGAATGATGCGGCGAACGGCAGAGAGATGGTGATGCCTTGGGGCTTGCATGAACTTGCTGACAGTGTGAACAGCATAAGAGATGTCTGGTCGGGTGATGGTTAGATAGAGAAGACTACCAACCAGGTTCCGATAGGTAGTAGGATCCTCAAGAAGCTCCCCGTCGTCACGTCGATATTTCACATTAAGTTCCATGGGGGTGTCAACGGAAGTAGTGTTGGTGAGGCCGGCTAACTGAACCAGATCTTGACTGTACTTGTGCTGATGCAAGAAGAGACCATGAGGTTGATGATGGACCTCTAAACCCAAGAAATAAGTGAGCTGACCAAGATCTTTCATGTGGAAAGTAGAATGCAACAAAGTCTGAACTGCAGAGATTGCCTCCAAGTCAGAGCCAGTGATGACAATATCATCCACATAAACAAGAAGAACAACGATACCCATGGATGTCCGTTGTAGAAAAAGAGAGGAGTCATACTGACTCTGAGTCAAAGAAAAACCAAGCAAAATGGAGCGAAACTTTTCAAACCATACTCGCGGGGCCTGCTTCAAACCATACAAAGAACGTTTCAGTTTGCAAACATCATTAGGTGAAGAAGTAGGCATACCAGAGGGAAGTTTCAAGTACACTTCTTCCTTGAGATCACCGTGAAGGAATGCGTTCTTGACATCCATTTGATGTAAGGGCCAGGATTGGGATGCAGCAAGGGCGAGTATGGTGCGGACAGTGGTCATTTTGGCAACTGGTGCGAAGGTCTCATCATAGTCGAGACCATATTCTTGTTTGTTGCCAAGTGCCACTAACCGAGCCTTATAACGGTCTATGGACCCATCAGAACGAAGCTTGACAGAAAACACGAACTTACTGCCAAGGGGTTTCACGGAGGAGGGACATGGAACAACGTCCCAAGTTTGGTTTTCCTCAAGTGCGAGAAGCTCAGTTTCAACCGCTGTCCGCCAACACTCATGCTTCATGGCCTGTGTATAAGACGAAGGAAGAGAAATAGAAGACAAGGTGGCAGTGAAGAGGGAAAGAGGAGAGGAACCAAACCTATCTGGTGGTCTACGAACCCGAGTACTCTGTCTGAGGGGGGGAGGTGCAGTTGCTGGAACAGGAGCAGCAGTCGGGGAAGGAGCTGGAGGGGACTGGGTAGGTGCTGGAGGTTGATGGGAAGTGGCGGAGGAGCGTCGTTGATACACTAAGAGAGGCTGAGAAGGGACTGGAGCTGGAGAAGAGATATTTAAAACAGGAGCTGCAAAAGAGTTAGTAAACATAGGCAAAACAGAAAATGAAGGAGAAACGGGGTCCTGATGCGTGGGAAAAAAAACTGATTTTCTAGAAAGATGACATTTCTAGAAACTCGAATGCGTCGCAAATTTGGATCGTAGCAAAGAAAACCTTTCTGGTGGACTGAATATCCTAGGAAAGCACACTGGATCGATTGAGCCGTGAGTTTTGTGCGTTCATGTGCAGGAAGATGAACATAACAGAAACAACCAAATGTACAAAGGTTGGAATAAGATGGGGGGCGACCAAATAACTTGGAGAAAGGAGAGTTGTGGTGCAATGTGGGAAAAGGCAACCTGTTGATGAGATGGACAGCAGTGGAGAGAGCTTCACACCAAAAATGAGAGGGCGTAGATGACTCTAACAGGAGAGTGCGAACAACATCAAGAAGGTGACGGTTCTTCCTTTCGGCCACCCCATTTTATTGAGGTGTTGAAGGGCAAGACCGTTGAGAGATGATGCCATGAGTCTGTAGGAAGTCCTGAAACAAATGAGACATATACTCACCCCCATTGTCAGAACGAAGGATTTTGATATGGGCCGAAAATTGGGTCTGAATATATGCATGAAAAATCTTAAAAACAGAAAAGACTTCATCTTTAGAATGTAGAAAATATATCCATGTGAAACGGCTATAGTCGTCAATAAAAGTGACGAAGTATTTGTAATTAGCATGAGAAGTGACTGGTGCCATACCCCACACATCACTATGTATCAAATCAAAAGGTTGGACTACATGGGGTGTGTGAATAGGAAATGGCAGAGTCTTACTTTTGCCAAGTCTGCAAGAATTGCAATCAAATTGAATAGCACTAAAAGATGGTGATTCTTTATTCCCAAGAAAACCAGATTTCAGTAAATCATGAAGTACAGTAGAGTTTGGATGTCCGAGACGTTTATGCCACGCTCGGTAATCAACATGAGCAGAATTACAAGAGACAAAGGGTGAAAAAGAAGACAAAGGAAATTGAAGAGGAAAAAGACGTCCCACTTTAGGCCCCTTCGCGATCATCCTCCCTGACTGTTGATCCTGCACAACACAACCAGATTTAGAGAATTCCACTTTGCAATCATTATCAACCAACTGACCGACAAACACAAGATTGGTGGTAAGACCAGGAGATACAAAGACATCAGTGAGAGAGGAAGAAACATCACCAGTGGCCGTGATAGGTAAATGATTGCCATCAGCAGTATGAATTTTGAGATTTCCAAAATATTTGTTTACATTGGTATGAGAATCAGCATTGTTTTTCATATGATGGGAAGCCCCGGAATCAAAGTACCAAGGAGATGATGTAGAGAAGGGTTTACCTAAGAGTCCTAAAGCTGAAAATGCAGAAATGATCATTTGTTGAATCATGTCAGGGGTCACAGGTTGAATAGGAGCACTTTGTGTCAGCGGTACTATAGTCATAGAACTACCAGCACTAGAAGAGCCAACGGAGACAGTATATGCGGTCTCTGATTTCTTAGGGGGTCAAGTAGGACATTCCTTGATGCTATGGCCATCCTTTTTGCAGTAGTGGCAGAATTTTCGGGGACAATTTGCAGCATAATGACCAAATCCCTTGCAACAAAAACACTGAACAGTGCTCATATCCCTGCCTCGTGGCTTACCTTGTGCTGCATAGGCCACAGGAACAGATGCAGACCGCCGTTGTTCCATGGTGGTTTGAGTGAGAAGGCGCTGTTCCTCGCGAAGGAGATCATTGAGGCATGTATCCAAGGAGGGGACATATTCTCGGTTCATAAGATTGGATCTGGTGCCTTCAAATTCAGGTCTCAGTTTCATTAGAAATTGATCCCTTTGGGTAGTTTCATGGACAGATTGAACAGAACTAAGACCTTCGGATGGTAAGTCAGCATAAACTATATCAGTGTATTCACCCCAAAGATTAGTGAATCTAGAGTACAAATCAGAGATAGAAAGGCTATTCTGTTGGAGAGCGGCCAATTCATGTTCAAGCTGGAACCGACGAGCAGTGTTTCGTTGACTATAGATCTTCTTCAGGTAAGTCCACATCTGAGTTGCAGTCTGAGATGATCGAAGGTTCAAGATGATATTAGGTTCGACAGATCCTAAAATCCATGTCATAACTTGAGCGTCCTTGACTTCCCACTTGACGTGCTGGTCTTTGTCTTTGTTTTTGTCAGGAGCTGGGTTACTTCCATCAACATGTCCCCACGCCTCCTTACCTTTGACGAAAATCCCGAAGTGAAACGCCCAAGCAGAGTAGTTCTTGCCATTGAAACGAATCAAAGAAACCTCAGACTTATCCGAAGACATGATGTCAAGAGAACTTGATCAAGAATAACCGAGACTAAGAGACTTGAGAGCAAGAGATAACTGAGACTAAGAGACTTGGGAGCGAGAGATAATTCAGAGCTATAGCTCTGATACCATGACAATTTAGAGTCTTTCTAAAAAATATATCTCTATTCATCGAGAATTGCCCATTATATGGACAGAATACAAGTTAATTAGGAAAGAACACAGGCTGATATTCAGCCCCTGAAAATAGCTCACCTACCACATATACATGTATCTAATTATAGCTAACCTACCACATATACATGTATCTAATTAATGAAAGAATCTACTGGCATTTAAATCTGATTTCCTTTGACAGCCGTTTCTAATGATGATTCCTTGGTTTCTAGGGTAGACTTCATGGTTCCTAGCATATGCACTTATGCCTATTCTGACAAGCCTATGGGGATCGGTCCAGTGGGGTCTCGTGGGAGCCTTCCTTAATGTGTAATTGAAGCATTCGTGGGCTTGGCATCCTACGAATGCTTTTGTGCCTGAGACTTGGTTTTAGGTTAAGTGGATGAGGGCAATTTTCTTATGTTGCGTGGTGTTTTTCCAATTAATTTCAATCTTACCCTTGCGGGATATTTGCATTGTACCCTAATCTTATTGTCATGTTATTGCCCCCGAACCCTTTACCCTGCCCCAATAGTGTTTGGTTCTTTTCCTTACAAAACCAAAACAAGTGGGGAAGATTTTTGAGAGATTGGAAAAGCGCTCCATCGGTTGGGGTTGGGGTGTTACGGCTTTAGGCAGCTTAGACGAGGAGAGGAAAAATGAAAGCGGCTTAGTTTTTTTCCTAAATTCGATCGCATTTTAAACAAGGTGCGTTGAGCCTCTTTCCTTTGAACTTTAGTTGACGAGTCTTTTGTTTTTGTTTATTTGTGAAACTTTCTTCAAATTTTTTCTTAGAGCCACTCCAGCGAACGGGCCGAGCCCGAGGCGAGGGGAAAAAAAAATTTCATTCCACCGCCTAGCCCAAGCCCGGGGGGGTGTGGGACCCACAAACTCGGGCCAGCCCGAAGGCGAGACGAGCCCGACCTGCAGCCCGCGGTCGCTGACGTCAGCGCTCGCGTCACGCTGACGTCAGCTAGCGCGTTTCAAATTTTTTTACCGTTGGCGCATAAAAAAATTTGAACCAGCGCGCGCTGACGTCAGCACGACCCCAGCTCCAACGGGAAGTTGCAACGTGTCGCGTCCCCAGCCCTCCGATCAGCATCTCCGAATCCAATCCTACGGCTGAGGCTTTTTTGGGCAATAAAAATATGAAAAAAAATCGTAAATTTTTTTAAAAAATTCTTAAAAAATTCAGATTGTTTTTTTCTATAAATACCTATCAATACCCTTCACTTTCAACACCAATCCTCATACATTTCATTATACTTCTACTATTATTCACTGTTTACTCAACATTTTCCTCTTTTTCATCTGGTATTTTGATTTCATATTTTTATGGCTTTTTCTATCGAAACCGGAGGGGCTTGGAGTACCATGGAAGATGTTTCCTTGTGTGAGGCTTGGCTCCAAATTTGTCATTGTCTCGTGTTCGGCAATGAGATGAAATTTTTTCATATGTGGAAAAAAATTCATGTCAAATTTTGTGAAAAAATTCTGGGATCTACTCGTATGGAGATGGCATTATCCAGTAGGTGGAAAATTCTCAATAAAGAGTTGGGAAAATGGAGAGCTGCCCTAGCAAAAGCGATGGACAACTATAGAAGCGGGGAAAATCGTACTAACGAGGTAAGTATTTTATAATTTTTGTTTTATTAAGTTTAATCTCCTAATATATATACTTTGTTAATATTGCTTGCATTTTCAATATTTTGTTAATATTTTTTGCATTTTAAATATTTTGTTCATATTTCTTGCATTATCAATATTTTGTTAATATTTCTTGCAATTTAAATATTTTGTTCATATGTCTTGCATTTTCAATATTTTGTTAATATTTCTTGCATTTTCCATATGTTGTTAATATTTCTTGCATTTCCACTTGTTTCTTAATTTTCTTGCACTTCTAATTTATTTGTAAGGTTAATTGCATTTCCATTATTATTTTTTTTGTTACTTGCATATCCAATATATTTTAAATATTTATTGCATTTTCATTTTTTTTGTTAAATAGATGATTCAAGCACAAATGTGGTTCGGTGCAACCGGGGGTGGCAAAAAAAGTTTCAACCATCATGAATGTTGGGAGGTGGTGAAATATTACAAACGCTTCATAATTATTCCAACGGGTCCCGCCGTTGTGTTAAACGAGACGCCACTCCGTGATTCAATGACATCGGATTCACCTCTCGATTCTCCTATGAGTCAAGACTCACCCATCGAAAAGGAGCCGAGGCCCATTGGCCGAAAGGCCGCGAAGGCAAAGAAAGTGGGTAATTCAAGCAATAATAATTCAAAGTTTTTGGAGGAAATTGCAAGGCAAAACGGCTTAAGAATTGAAATGGAGCAGAAACGTCAAGATAACGAGTTGACCCTTCAAGCTGAGTATGCACGAGAAAGGGAGTATTTGTGCAAAAAAGATATGGACAAGACGGATCGGAAAACCATGGCGATGGATACAAGTCATATGTCTCCTGAAACAAAACAATTTTGGAAGCTAGAACGAAGGGATGTTATGAGAAGAAGACTTTTCCGGAATGATGGGCCTAGCAACACGGATTGGTTAAATGATGGAAACCATTAAATTAGTTAGCATACCTTTTATGTATTTGTATTTTTCATGTTTTCTATTAAAGTTGTTGTAATTCATGTATTTTATTTTAGTAGTAGTAATTCGTAATGACTTATATTAGATTTCGTTATTTAATAAACAAAGCATTCAATAAATTACCTTTTTATTCAACATATTCCATACTTCAAACAAAATAAAATAAAAATAAAAAAAACTACAAACAAGGCACAATAATAATAACAAACCACAACCAAACCATAATAAATAAAAATACAACACAACCAAACCATAACTAAATAAAACATAACCAAAGCATCTATGCTCCATCATTCATCTTCATTGCCTTTCACCGCCCATAGATGCTCCATCAAGTGAACTTGACGCATTTCATGAATATACGAAGATTGCATCTCTGTATATCGATCTATCATTCGGGTCATCAAATGACCATCCCTCACCAATGGTTCCGGCTCAAACGGTTCTCCATTTGGCCCCATGGGCCTTTCATAAATCCGTGTCAAGGGCGTGTTCATTGGATCCGGTTCGTAGACCTCTAAAGCATCATAATCGTACTCATCCTCCACAATCATATTATGGAGGATGATGCAAGTCATCATAATGCTTCTGAGGATCTCCTCATCAAACATACGGGCCGCACCTCGAATAATCAACCACCGAGCTTGAAGGATGCCAAAACACCTTTCGACATCTTTCCTGTATCCCTCTTGATAGGTAGCAAATAATTTTTGCTTCTGGGATCGGGGATTCGGAATGGATTTGACAAAAGTGGTCCACCTCGGGTAGATGCCATCAGCTAGATAATACCCCGTCTGGTACACTGTATTGTTGACTTGATAGGTGATATTGGGGCCCTGGCCTCTCAATACATCGTTGAAGACCGGGGATTGACCCAGCACGTTGAGGTCATTTTAGGATCCTGCAACTCCAAAGAAGGCATGCCAAACCCATGTGTCGAAGCCAGCAACGGCTTCAAGGATGATACTTTTTTGGCCTTTTCTATTTCCGTAATCACCTTGCCAGGCAGTTGGGCAATTCTTCCATTGCCAGTGCATGCAATCGATGCTACCAATCATTCCTGGAAATCCTCGAGCTTCGGCTTTTTATAGAAGCCGTTGGAGGTCCCTGGGAGTAGGTCTATGCAGGTAGTCCCTAGTGTACAGAGTTTCAACTGCCTGACAAAATCTTACCAAAGCCTCCAACGTAGTGGACTTCCCCATCCGGGCAATCTCATCCACCTGATCAGCAGATGCTCCATACGCCAACATTCGTATAACAGCTATAAGCTTTTGCTCCGGAAGAAGCCCCAAAACCCCAGTAGCATTACACTTTTGAACAAAGTATGCATCATAATTGCAAATATCATGCATGACTTTATTGAACAAATTAGGTTGCATTCTAAATCGCCTTCGAAAATCAACATCAGAGTACAAAGAAGTTGGGATAAAATAATCTTCCAAAAGATTCTTACCCCGAGAATGCCTATGTCTTTCCACATTCCGGCGGCGACTGACTTGTGAACCATGGCGGCGACCTTGGTTCTCTTCATCTTCCAAAGCCACTGCTATGAGAACTTGTTCATCGATTTGTCTCTGCAACTCATTGATTTCATCTGCTCTACGGTTTCTCTCATTTGTTTCTCGCTCTTGCCTCTCCAAGCATCTCCTAAATTCTTCCATTGAGAATGAATGAAGTATGAAATCTAAACTCTGAGAAATGAAAATATAGAAAGATGTGATGTGAGAGGTATGAGCTGAGCCTCTGGTTTTATAGAAAATTTTGGCAAGATAGACATACCACGTGGCTTGATTTGATTGGATGAAAATCTTATCTGAAATTTGAAATTCATCCGAAATTTGAACCCAAATTTATATGAATTTTGAATTTTGAAATTCATCCGAAATTTGAATCCAAATTTATCGGAAATTTGAATTTTGAAATTCATTCAAAATTTGAACCCAAAAATTTATCTGAAATTTGAGTTTTGAAATTCATCCGAAATTTGATTCCAAAAATCTTATCCGGAAATTTTATCCGATTGTGAATAGTCTTGACACGTAGGAACCCGAAAATCTTATCTGAAAATATTATCCAAATTAATTATTTTCATTAAAAAAGTTGTGAAAAAAACAAAAAAATGAATAGTAATTGCCCTTAGCCATGGCAATGGGTGGAAACACAAAATACTATTTACAAGGGCAACCACTATTCACGTGAATAGTGATTGCCCTAGCTCCCCCCTTGCCATGGCTAAGAGCGGTTCCACCGGGGAGACCGAGCCCAAGGCTGGGAGGGGCCGAAAAAAAAATTCGTTCCAGCGGGGAGCCCAAGCCTGGGTTGCGTGTGGGACCCACCAACTCGGGCTGGCCCGAGGGCCAGTTCAGCCCGCGTTCGAAACCCAGGCTGATGACGTCACGGCTTGCGTCAGCGTGACGTCATCGCCCGGTATTAAATTTTTTAAAAAAAAATCGATTTTTTTTTAATTTAAAAATTCTAAAAAAGTCAGATTTTTTCTTCTATAAATACCTATCAATACCCTTCACTTTCAACACCAATCCTCATACATTTTCTTCTACTTCTACCATTATTCACTCTTTATACTCAACATTTTCCTCTCTATACCTTATTTCCATTTTTAACATTTAAGTAAATGTCTTTGTCGTCCTTTTACTTTCATTTATTTTTATATTACTCCATTTACTTAAGTTTACAATGTAAATAAGGAAGTACCCCCCATTTGAATTCAATAAAAATACTAGAAAATCAAATTCCCACCAAATCAAAATATAAAAAATCAGTTTTAGTGCAAAATACGATTTAGGCTAAAAATGATGGCTCATTAAGTCAATATATACTTCATATTAAAATCCCATAAAATCAAGTTTTCTTATTTGATGTGTAAGGAATAAAAGCCGCCAAAAATTATCTTGAGAAAATGATTATTCCGAAAAACTATTTTTCATACTTAGCCAATATTGCACCTCCGCTAAAAAAATTATGGGTCCGCTCGTGTCTATAAATACCAACCAATACTCTTCACTTTTAACATCAAATCCTCATACTTTTTTTTTTCTATAAATACCAACCAATACAACTAATAAAATAAAATCTTATCCGATATGAATAGTATTGACACATAGGAACCCAAAAATCTTATCCGAAAATATTATCCAAATTAATTATTTAAGTAAAAAAAAGTTGTGAAAAAACAAAAAAATGAATAGTAATTGCCCTTAGCCATGGCAATGGGTGGAAACACAAAATACTATTTGCAAGGGCAACCACTATTCACGTGAATAGTGGCTGCCCTAGCTCCCCCCTTGTCATGGCTAAGGGCAAATGGGTGGAGTTGCTCTAAGGGCAAATGGGTGGAGTTGCTCTTAGTTACAAGCAAATCAATAAAAAGTTTAAATAAAAAGAAATACATTTCTAGTAACTAGATGTTTAACCTCGACTTTATAACCTTACTTGATGTTCTTTTGTAGCCTCGTGCAAATCATTCATAGTCTTATCCATCAATTTCTGTTGCTTCGAAGGTCTCCACTTACCGAACCATTCATAAACTTGAGCTCCCACACCAACACAAGTGAAAACATTCTGCCTTGTTATTGCCCCCGAATCCTTTACCCTGCCCCAATAGTGTTTGGTTTTTTCCCTTACAAAATCAAAACCAGTGGGGAAGATTTTTGAGAGATTGGATAAGCCCTCCATCGGTTGGGGTTGGGGTTGGGGTTCGGGTGTTGCAGCTTTGGGCAGCTCAGACGAGGAGAGGAAAAACAAAAATGACTTAGGTTTTTTCCCTAAATTTGAACCCATTTTAGACAAGGTGCGTTGAGCTTCTTTCCTTTAAATTTTAGTTGACGAGTCTTTTGTTTTTGTTTATTTGTAAAACTTTCTTCAAATTTTTTCTTATTTACAAGCAAATCAATAAAAAGTTTAAATAAAAAGAAATACATTTATAGTAACTAGATGTTTAACCTCGACTTTATAACCTTACAATTTATTTGATGTCGTTTGATTAAACAATAAATGAAGTCAATGTATAAGCGTCAAGAGTATAAGCTAAATGGTTAATATTTTTCTTCTTGATTATGTGTTAAATAGATAACAAAGGCCTTGTTTGGTGATATAAACAATTGTTAACCTAAACCCTAAACCCTTTTCCCGCTCTTGTCGTGCACATCTCATCGCCCTCCTTTCCTCAGTCCGCCCTCGTCTACGTAATCGCCTTCAGTACAACGTCAACCTCTCTCCAATCCGTCATCGTTGTGACTCTTCCCACTCTTCGGGGTCAGGTTCGATCACTTTCGGATTTTCCCCCTTGTTGTTTAGTGATTTGTCTCCTTGTGTTTGAGCCTCATCTCTTATGGTCTCTACCATGTATGCGGCTGTTTCTAATGATGATTCCTTGGTTTCTAAGGTAGACTTCATGGTTCCTAGCATGTGCACTTAAGCCTATTCTGACAAGCCTATGGGAATCGGTCCAGTGTGGTCTCGTGAGAGCCTTCCATAATGTATAATTGGAGCATTTGTGGGCTTGGCCTCTTACGAATGCTTTTGTGCCTGAGACTTGGTTTTAGGTTAAGTGGATGAGGCCAGTTTTCTTATTGTTGTGTGGTATTTTCTCAGTTAATTTCAATCTTACCCTTAAGGGATGTTTGCGTTGTACCTTAATCTTATTAATTTTTTACAACTTAGTTTTCAATTTCTACAATTTGGTCACTGAGTTGTCAAAAGTTAACAATCTTAGTCCTTCCTGTCACTTTCCTATTTATAAATTAATAAAATATTAATTCATTCATTTAAAATTGATAAATATATGGGGTTTTACCAAAAAAGGACAAATAGGAAGGCAAAATGTTATTTATTAAGTCCAGCACTTCTAAAATAATTAGAATAATTTATGACTTCCTAAACTAAGAGTCCAATTTTTTTGTTTCCAGTTTCCATTTGCCCTCATATTTCCTATCTATTCTTTTTATACCTATCACTCCACTAACTTCTACTTTTTAATGCTATTAACTTTTAATAAAATTAGAAAAATAAAAAATTATTATTAAAGAAAAAATAAAACGCCAATCACCACCACAACCCCCCCCCCCCCCCCCCCACCAGCCATCCAACCATGTCAGCCACCCAACCCCATTGGCGACAACCCTCTCTTTTCCCATATCCTGGCCTCCGAAAAAGCCTACCCATCAAAAACACCCCAAGTGCAAAACACCATAGAGAATGGTAAATCAACAAAGGTTTGCTTCTTTTCCTTGGGCGGTATGAACAAGTATCGGGAACAAACACCACACAAACTCAAAATACTAAACTTATTTTCTCCTATACTCAACTTATCAGCAAGGACAACTTTTTTTTTTTTTTTGATGGATGGGCTTTGCTAGTGGCAAAGAGGAGATGGGAGGAGAGGTGGCTGTCGTCGGTGGGGTAGGGTGTCTTATGTTAAAAATATGCTCTAAAACCAAACATGTGACGTAACTTTAAGAATATTTCAATACCTTTTACAGTAAATCATAAGGGCCATTAGTTGATTTAGGTTATCCACTTAAACGACAAGTCCATGGTCAGTGAGATGCGGAAAGCGATCTAAAGGAGTTGCATCCAAGAGACCTTTCCTATAAACTCACACCCTAAAGAGTTCTTGGTCGTAGGATTGTCAACTAGGCATTGACATTCCGCAACAACCAATATACATTGTATCTCCTCAATTGGGAGGATGACTAGTCACAAGTCATTTGTGTAAAGACATTAAGATAAGTGTATGAGTGTTCACTAGAGAGTGAATCCACTGAACGCGATCAATTAAAGATCTTGTATGGAAGTTTTACCTACATGTCAAACAAGATCTCCATAATTGCAATAATGTAAATTAGTTCTCAACCTGAGTCACCACAGTTGACTTGTGGAAGCATCGTGGACCTTTGATCATGCTAAAGAGTTGTGCTCCTGAAGGGCATGACCACATGGCATGATCATGACTTATGATCAATCCATGGAGGCAAGTGAGTGTACAACAAGGGATCTCTAGCCTTAGTAAAGGTGGAGAATGCTATGACAATATGATTCGGAAGTCTACGGCCGAAGCACTAGGTATGATTGGAAATCATACTTGTATAAGTCAGATAAACTTGGAGTTTACAATAGGGGCTTGACATGTTTTTCTTGTCCTAATAATCTGAACAAGAACATCGAGTTAGAGAATGCCCGTATTAGATTGTAGTTGCAATTGAATAGGTTCTCCACCTGAAACCAAGGTCTAAAATATCGATGATATCGGAAATATCGGTAGTCCAAAAATATGAAAATTTCGATGGAAATATCGGGATATTATCGATATCGAAAAAAATTGAATAAAAACCACGGAAATTGTAAGAAAAACTTGGAAATTTTTATTGAAACTTTGGAGAATGTCTATTTAGTCAATTATCTTTGAGTTTATCACAAAAAATTAGAAGGAAATGCATTGCATGATGGATTTAACTAATTTAAGTTGATTATACAGCAAGCGGGCAAACACTATGAGTGTAAAAAATATGTAATAATTAATGAAAAAAGATTAAATACACCGTAATCATTCATATATAATGATTTACTATAATATTTTACACTTTATACATTGCATGATAAGATACATGAATGACTTAGTACCACATAGAGTTCCTACGAGGTTCAAATTTTTCACTATCTTCATCATCTCTATGTGTAGAGTAAGTGTATTGTGAAGAGTAGTCATCAAATGATAAATCCCCAAAATAGTTTTGCATGTAATTGTTAACATACCACCCATATAAATATAAATATTTTAGTATATTATCACAAAAACATAAGTGATATGGTGTTTAAGGTGTTGGAGGAGTAAAATGGGAGGGGTTCATATCCCCTTTGTGCTTTTTTCTCCCCTTTTTCCCTTTTTTTTTAAAAAAACTTTTTTTTTCCTTCACATCGATATTTTTGATATTTTAGCGATATTACACCGATATTTTGACAAAATATTGCTGAAATGTGAGCGAAATTATCGACATCGATATTTTCCGATATTATTGTCGATATTGTCGATATTTATACGATATGTACATGGATATGTTCCGAAATATCCGTGATTCAAAAAAATCAAAATATCCTCGATATTTCCTCGATATTATCGATATTTCAGACTATGCCTGAAACTACATTGGAACGTCACTCGTAGTTTGTGAAACCCTCAGTATATGCCATAACTATGTCCTTATAATAGGGAGAACTAAAATTGGGTTTTAATTCACAATCGATTAAGGAAGAGTCTGAATCGCTCACTGCCTTGTCCATTAGAACCTAATAGATCGCACACCTATAAAAGTGAGAGATGAAAAATTAATTAGAAGATGATAAGCAAGGATTAATTAACTAATCAAGGCTCGAAATTTGTATCAGGCATAAAATTCGCTTTAGAGGTGTGATGAGTTGTACAGGACAACTTAAAATAAGAAACCCAAGAGGCCCAATAAGTAATGAATTTCAGCCATAAGGGAGTGTTGGTGGGTTTTGACCCACTTGATGACTCACATGGGTCATATCAAGTGATATGGGTCATGGGTAACCCAACTTGAATTCCTAATCTATAGTGATGGTCATCATCTATCTCTATGGTTTTGGGTGATGAGAGGAGAAAGAGGCAACACCATGCCCTATCTCCCTTCACCATGGCCGGCCACCACTAGAAAGGTGCTAGAACCCTAACCTCCTTGTGGTTCTTCATCTCCTTCACTTGACAAAGATAACCTCCAAGGATGACGTTTCCAGCTTAGTACTACAATCACAAGAGTGTTGAAATGAATTGCATATGTACTAAAGCTCAATCCATTTCTCACAATCTTCCAGATTGTAGCACATCCCAAGAAAAACATAAAAGGTTACTTTGAACATGTTGGTGAAAGAGCTTCGTAATCGACGCTTCAAAAGAACATAGTTGTATCATAATTTTTTGTAAAGTTGTCTAGACCAAAACAGTCTTAGGGGTCAATAGTCCATGATAAACTAAGAATGATTTGGATCATTAAAGAATTTGAGAACTTATGCACTCAACTAGAAAGGAAACTAGCCTAAGACTTATTCCTTACCTCTCTCCCTGATGAATTCACAAAGTTTATGGTAAACTAGAAGCTACACTTTCTCCAAAGTTGTTGAATGTATCATACTTGAAGAGAGTTTCAAGAGAGACAGTGGGAGTGAGTCAATGACTAATAAAGTCAAAGAAAAAGTTAATATGAAGAAAGCAAAGAACTCCAAAAGAATATAGTTGCATCACAATTGTTTGTAAAGTTGTCAAGACCAAAACAGTCTTAGGGGTCAATAGTCCATGATAAACTAAGAATGATTTGGATCATTAAAGAGTTTGAGAGCTTATGCACTCAACTAGAAAGGAAACTAGCCTAACACTTTTCCTTACCTCCCTCCCTGATGAATTCACAAAGTTCATGATAAACTAGAAGCTACACTTTCTCCAAAGTTGTTGAACGTATCATACTTGAAGAGAGTTTCAAGAGAGATAATGGGAGTGACTAATAAAGTCAAGGGAAGAGTTAATATGAAGAAAGCAAAGAACTCCAAAAGAACATAGTTCCATTATCGAAAAGGATGGATGTTGGAAGAGGAGTTGCAAGGCTTTACTTGCAAAGTCTCAAGAACATAACCCTTTGAAGGAACTTGTTTTGTTCTTAAAATCAGTTCTTACAGTTAGATCCTCTACTTGGATAGTTAATCCTTGTACTATTTAGCATGTTTGTAATTGTTGCAAAGGACTAGTAAAAAGTTGAAGACTCCTAGGGGTCGTTTGTTACGCAGGATTGCTTTAGACTAAATTTAGTCCATGTTTGTTTCATCTAATCCTAATCTTAAATGGGATTGCTAAAACCGGGCCCATCAAAATCATCTCCTTAGGAGGGGAATAATAAACCCATGTAGAAGGGAATGATTAACTAGTTATATGCTTACTAATGTATAACATCCATATATTATATTGTAATAATAATAGTATATATTATTATTATTATAATATATCCATATATTTTATATTATAATATATATATATACACACACACATATGTACACGTATCTTATATATGTATATATGTAGGTATATATGTATATATGTGTATATACATATATACATGTGTATATATTACATATGTTGTATAATATACATATGTATATACAAGTATATTATTATTATTATTATTATTATACACATACTATAATATAAATATATATACACGTATATACACATATTATATAATATATCACATACATAATATTAGGAGTGTAATTCGGCCGGAACGGATCGAAAACAGGTGTTCCGAATTCATATCCGAAATTTTTCAGAATTGATTTTCAGTTCAGATGTCGATTTCGAAAATTCGGAATATACTAACATTATTCCGATACGGAATTTTCGAGAACTTCTGGAAATTACTATTTTCGGAAATTTTCAGAATATCACTCTATATGCTAAACTATGCATTTAGCAAAAATCTCAACTGGACAATTTGTTAAAAACCTAAATTAGGGAAATTTTAAAAAGCCCAAATTTTTTTTGACATTCCAGGCCCGCCCAACAGTAGGCTAGCCTTCCTGTTTGGTTCACGTAATGGATTTGAGGGAAAATCACTTCCCATGTCATTTCCCAAGGAATAAGAAATGAAAGATTCATTTTTCACGTTTGGTAATGTCGGGAAAGTAACCGGGAGATTTCACTTTGTTTTCTTTCCTATGTTTGTTTTGAGTAGCAATGGAAAACAAAATTTGTATAATTTTCCAATTATACCCATATTAAATCAAAATAAAAAAGAGTGCATTTAATGATACATTGTAATTCCAAATTGTTCATGGGGACAAAATAGTCATGCAAATTGTGCATTGAATGTTGGCTCATTTTCCCAAACTTTCCTATGAGGAGGGAAAACAAAACCCAAGTTGAGAGGAGGGCTTCACTTTCCCCCGTACTTTCCTATGTGTCAGGCAACCATTTCTCATGCATGGACTTATCAAACATGAAAAAGCAATTGAATTCTCATTCCCAAGCCTTCTTTCCCATGAACCAAATGGGGCACAAGTGTTATTGAACTTTGCTAAGGTGAAGATATTTATAGAGCAGGAAAAAAATTGAAGTTCTGTTTGCAGTCGATGTGGGACTGGCACCACTAGCAAAAAAACTCCAAAAGCCATAACATCACGCGGCAACACCCAATTGACCCTGGCATCAATACTACTGTACCACCCATGTCCAATCAAACCATCACCATCGAGAGAGAGAGAGAGAGAGAGAGAGAGAGAGAGAGAGAGAGAGAGAGAGAGAGAGAGAGAGAGAGAGAAGAAGAAGAAGAAGAAGAAGGGAAAAAAAGAAGGAAATATAGACATAGAGAGAGGAAGAAAATGGAAAGAAAGAAAAAAAGATTGAGGGAGAGACTAAGACAGAGAGGAAGAAGAAGAAGGAGGAAAAAAGAGACAGAAGGAGAGATTGAGAGATGGAGAGAAGAAGTAAAAGAGAGAAAAAAGAGAGGAAGCAACGGAGACAGACAGAGAGGAAGAAGAAGGAAAAAGAAAAAGAAAATGAGAGAGGGGAGAGATGGAGGCAGGGCCCAACAAAAGAAAAATATTTTTATTTTTATTTTTTACTTCCTATATAGTATATATTTTATGTTACTTATAATTATATGTGTGTTTAGTTAATATAGGGAGAGAGAGTTTTTGTCTCATATAATTAAATGTTTGTTTAATTTTGGGTTGTATAAATATAACTTGGGATACACATATATGGATTATTTAAGCATGCATGCATTTTTGTTATATAGTATGTTTGGATTTAATAACCCCACATAGATTTTTGTAATATTCAAACAAGCATGTTATCCAAAAATACATAGTCTTAAAGTAATATATACTCCTATGTTAAGTATACTCCTGGTGTATGATTAAATGTTACCCTTTGAACCATGATCAATTTTATTGGATCAACTATTAATCTAGTGTGTGACCATGACATTTACCCTTAGTATGTGACCATGGAATTGTTACCCTTTGAACCGTATTATTTAATTTTACACCTTTGATCCAAAACAAGACTATATATTTTTTTTTCCAATAGTCTTCAATTAATATACTCCTATGTTTAGCATATATGAATATATGAGTACTAAAATAAAACATATATAAGACCTATAAACAATATATATATAGTTATAATTAAAATTAAAATTACATAATTTTTTGGAAAAAATCGGAAAAATCGGATCGGAATGAGTTCGGAGTAGTTCAGAATTTTTCAGATCAGAATTTCAGAATTTTCAGAATTTATAGATACATTTTGATTCCAATCCGAATTTTATCGAAAAACTCGAATTTCGGCACTTTCGGATATCGGAGGTATCGAAGTCGGAATTTTTTGGAAAATTTTGGACTGGAATCGGACGGAATTCCAATCCAATTTACACCCCTACATAATATACATATGTATATACACATATTATTATTATAATATACCCATATGTATTATATATTATAATATACATATATACATGTACATACGCACATATTATATAATATATAATATACATATGTATACACACGTATATTATTATTATATACCCATATATATTATATATTATAATATACATATATACACATATACTATAATATACATATGTATATACACATATATTATTATTATAATATACTAATATATATTATATATTATAATATACATATACATACACTTATATACACATATATGTAATATATGTTTAATCAGAGAGCTTCCATTGAGGGATCCCTCAAATAAGCTTATTTGAGGGACACCCCTTGTAGGCCCCACTATGGATTGTATTTTACTAATCCAAACGGTCTATTTTGTAGATAATCATTCAAAGATCATCTCTACAAAAAATCACTTGAATCCAATATTATTTGACCACTCAATTAAGTTTTGAAATTTTAGCATTTTCTTAAAGCACCGTGTTCATTGATTTTGTAAGACACAATTGGATGTCGAAACGGTTTCCGATTTGTCTAATTTTTTGTAAGGATGATCTATGAATGAAGACCTAAAAAATAGATGGTTTGGATCATTGGAAAAAAAATTGTATGGTACCCTAAAGGGCGTCCCTCAAATAAAATTATTTGAGGGATCCCTCAATAGAAGGGGACTGTATGTTTAATATAATATGTATACACACATATATATATGTATATGTATATATGTAATGCACATATATACATGTATATACATAGATATATATTATTTAATATATATATATATATATAATATATGTGTTAACTGTTGAGAAAATCAATGATGCCTCAACGACCTAAAAGGTCTATGAGAAGATTAATACACTTTGATGGTTGTGGTATATGTACACTACAACAAAGTAAGCTTCTCTTGTTTTATGACGTTCACCGATGATCACTATTTGTTGGACTATGTGTATCCTATACAACACAAGTCTGAATCTTTTGAAAAAGGTTTTAAAGAATTCAAGAACGTATAAGAAGAAAAGCGGAATGTCGAAAGTATTTAACTTTTTTTTTTTTAATTCAATCAAGGAAATGGATGCTCGAGGACGTAAGTTCCTTGACTATCAAAGAACGAGGCATCACATTATAATGGACTTCTCTGAAAAGAAAAATTGAACAATAATGAATATAATTCGGTCCATTTTGAATTACTGATTTACCCATATCCTTGTACGGATATGAACCACTAACGACAATGTGCTTGCCGATTAGAGTGCCTTCAAAATAAATTTCATATGTATGAGCTTAGAGTTGGGTATTTCAATTTAGATTTGTGGGTCATCCAAGGGAAACCTTATAAAATTGCTTCTATCAACTAGATGAGCAAAAAGTTGTTTGTCGGAACGTCCACTTTATTCCGTATAGGAGAATTTGCTTGAAATAGAGCAAATGGACAATTGATAGAACGCATGGAAACCAGCTATAACCAACCAAAATTCAGAATTCAACTACCTCACAACCATGTTCCTAAAAGCTCCATGTAAAGTTAATGGGATCAACAAACCCATCTCAGATGTATAGGAAGATTCTTCTAACCACATTGAGGATCTGTCTTCTCTTTCCCAATTTTCTGTTTCTGAACTTTCTGAAGGCAGGATTCAATGTATACCAGTTGGTTCATGGCAATATGACTTATGACAAAGAGATATCTACTAAGTTTTGCAACCTGAACTGTGGTAAGTATGCCAGCACTACCACTGGTGATTTCACTCTGCAACTCCTCACCTCCACTACATTCAAAACAGAACTTAGGGATTTCTTCACTAGATTGGAAGCTAAAGTTTCCGGAGTTGGATGAATTGCATATATAGCAGCTATGGCTTTGTCAGCAGCAGCATACCATATGTTTTCTGGAAGCCAAAACCCAGTAACTAAACTCTCTAAAATACTAAAAACCCGGCTTCCATTACTAGACAACAACTTTTTCCTATCTTCTTCAGACAATCTATGGAGAGCAATGCATGCTGTCCTAGCAAGTAAAGGTTCCATCTGAGCCCGACGACCAAACCCAATATCAATAATGTCCTGTAAATGAGAGCCAAGAACTATACTGGATGATTTTGCTGCCATGCAAAGGACAGAAAACGCACCACGACTTTGCCCGGCAGTAGTTCCACTTACATTGAAGCAAAAGAACTCCCACAATGCTGATATCTGCAAAAACAAACACCTAGTAAGAAAGTTGGCTCTTTAAATAATGGGGAGACAGAATAAGAGATTTCAACACTGAGAAGAGATTTTTGGCTTTTAAAAATTGGTATGAAAGATTTTACAACTGAGTTGACTGAGAAGCACCACTGAAACATGTGAAAAAATAACATAGACCCATATTCTAAAATAGATACTGAGGTTGCCTTTTGGTATGAATCTGTTTTTTCAGCCTCAAGTGATGCTACCAAGGCCCTAGTCTGCTCTAAGTTCCCTACATCTGGCACAGAGCCATCTTTCTGCACTATATTCTGTTCCATATCAGGCAAGCAACTCACAGGCAAACTGTCCTGCTGCTCCTTAGTCACATCTGCATTTGCATCATCAACCTCACTATCTCCAGTAGTACAATAATCAGATGGTAACCTGTTCTTTTCACTTTCTGAAGATATATCTGGTTCAAGCTCTTTCAGCTTGTTCTTGTACTGTTGTAAGGTTGCTTCAAACGAAGCTATTCAAAGTTGTGGACCAAATGGGTTATGCTGTAACATCATAATAAGAAAATTTAGTGCAGATTTTCTAACCATTGCACTCTTATCCTCCAACCTCCCAGAAGCAACTTCTGCAAGCTCATTCTACAAGCCAATTGAAACAGAATGCTCTTCACATAGTTCAGCCCAAACCTGAAGAACTTCACTCCTTGTATAAGCTGAAACATCTCGACACCACTCAAGCAAAATTTCCAACATGGCATGCTTAGTTCGAAGACGAACAGATTTAGAACTCACTTCACCTTCAACATCCGGAAAAGCCTTTGCAACAAGCTTTCCCAAGACCCCAACAAGAGCATTCCTTATCTTATAAGATTCCCCACGAAAAATGTGGGACAATGAGGCCAATGTTGGTGGACACTAGTTTAGGTAGTCGATCAGAAAGTTCCACCAAAAACCCCGACCAACATTTTCAGCCCCAACAGTATCCTTGATGTAGTCTTTTGGATTCGTCCTACCTATTTCTCTGATAAGAGAACTGGCTAGACTTCCATCTGCATACTTCCTCTCTGCCCCAGCAACCGCATCAGCAATGTGGGTAACAACAAAATCATATTTGTGAACTAGATGCATGATCGATGCACATGTTTGTGCCATGTACTGGTATTTTGTGGCACAAGCCCCAATTATACGACACAAAACATCTTTGTGTCGGTGTCTTTTAAAAGTGCAGCATTCTCAAACAGTTGAGTGTTTGTCCTCTTATATTTGGGATCAGAACACACGCATTCTCAGTCCTGCTTCCCTATTAGAATTAAAATTAAAAGAAAAAAGAAGCAATGCATGCAATGGTTTTTCAAGCAGATACATCAATTTTCCATAAAGCCAAAAAAATGTGAATTTCCAACTCCAGGAAGCCAATACTTCAAATGATTCTTGCTTAAAACCCAGGAAAAAAATGTATTTGTTAGAACAAATAAATTCAGCTAATCAACACAAAATTCAGCTAAATCCATTATCATTGGTTCAATGTTCTTGAACTCAGTTTGAATTTCAAATGTTTCTGCTTTACTTACATTACCCCAGCCACACTTTACGTTTTCCTAGGGTTTCCTTAACAATAAAATCAGCATCTACTTTTTTGATTTAACACTTGAGGTGACCAAATGCTAAACATTCAGAATTAACTGAACCAGAAAATTATAGGAGAGGGATCCACTTCTTATGCACATCAATTTCTTTAAAAAGCAGGACCAGTGACACAGTATAATTTGGAACTTGGAAGGTGAACTAGCAGGAAAGCCCGCGCGATGCTGCGGGTTTTGAAATTGCGTAGACAAAGTTAGATTGTTTATATATACAATGAGATTTAATTTATAACATTATGTTTAACTAAAGGAGTGTAAGTTGCAAAAAAAGCATGTAATAACATATTTTACAGGCTACTTGTTATGTTAAAATACTACACTTGTTTGTATATACATTGAGATGTTTATAGTAGGAAGTAGGCATCAAAATAGCAAAAGTTGGATAGTTTTGTATAGCATGCTATTTAATTGGGCGAGCTTTGTTTTGCACTTTCTTCATGATTTTTCTTCTCTTTGATGGAGGTCTTGATCCTGTTATTAGAAAAAGTGAGAAAATAGTAAATGTTAATATTGATGAATGGGGGAAATTGAGTTAGGACAATAATCATAAACATTTAATTATGTATAAACAGGAATAATATAATTTATTGATTTAATAAGAAAGTTATAAATAGTTTTTCAATCTAGGAAATACAAAGTTACAAAATTAAGAGAACTAATGAGCAAGTTGTAGATGGTTTTCTAATTGAAGTAATACAAAGTAAACATATTTTAAATTTTGTGTTTATCTAAAGGAAAAGTTGAAGAGAAGCAAAATAATTATGGTTGAATATATTGAAGAAAAATTGGAAAAAAGGATGTAAATATAATGTTTAGGTTTTTAATTCTCTTATGTATTAGGAATATATGACTTTTTTGCTGTTATTTAGAGCAAAAATTATTTAAGGGCTTGACATTTCTGTTAAAAAACGGGCAGAACCTACCCTGAAAAATGGACATTTTCCCAAAAAATTTACCTGTAAATATGACAATTTAATAGTATTTCCAAACATTCAGCATGCAAAAATTTGATTTATTGTTAATCCAATAGTGGTTAAATGGTTTTTTGACCTATATGATAATAGAGTTATATAAACGGAAATCTTGAAATGATATAATATTTGCTAATCAATTAATTATAAATGATATGCACAGTTTTTTTTGAAAAGTTTGAAAATGCTGACTTGTAATGAGAAAATTTGTTAAGCACTTGTACCAACACGTATGCAAAAGCAGGATGATAGCAAGAACGTAAAATACATAAGTAGAAGAACAGTTTTTGTTAATAGGTTCAAATCTAAATAATTAAATTCATAAAGCAAAAATGTTTAATTTTATACATCAATTAAATCTCTGTTATTTTATCAAACAACCAACTTCGTTTCATAATGATTGAACAGTATATATATATTAATATAAAGCCTTGTTTAACCGATATGTATAGTTGAGACATTTAATTGAAAAATTATAATTAACAAAGCTCACCAGATTAATAATTTAAATAAAATGCTTAATGAGAACATCAAGGGGAAAATATTTAAAAATGGGGGAAAATTTTAGCATCAAAACATATTCCACTTGTATAAATCAACAAAATAAAGATTACTTGTAAATAACTTGTATGCAAGCACAATCAATGAAAACAAAAAAAAAAAAATCTTACAAAATGATTAAAATCAAGTGATTAAGATGACTAATATTGGTTAATGTTAGAAAACAATGAATTGGAAGAGTTTTTATACCTCGAATATGATAGCAGAATCCAAATGCTTAGTCCCTTGCTTTTTGGTGTATCCAAGCTGTCAAATAAACAAATGATTGAATTATATTTGGATCGGATATGTGTGTGTATCTACATACATGCATACCTATTATAAACAAAGTACTAAACAAAGTACATAGTACAAAATTGTTTTATATAACTGCATTATAATTATAAAGAAACTATACTAATTTTTATTCGATCAAAATGACATAGCTATAAAAAAATATATATATGTATAATATAACAATTCTAGATTTCTATTATTTTATAAGACAACCAATTTCTGTTCATAATGATTAAACAGTATATATATATATATAAAGTCTTGTTAAATCTATATGTACAATTGAGACATTGAACTCAAAATTTATAATCAACCAAGTTCATCAGATTAATGATTTGGATAAAATATTCAATGACAACATCAAAGGGAAAATATTAAAAAGAGGAGGAAAATTTTAGCAAAAAAGTATATCCAACTCGCATCAATCAACAAAATAAAGATTCTTTGTAAACAACTTGTATGCAAGCATAATCGATGAAAAGCAAATATAAAATCTTACAAAATAAATAAAATCAATTGACTAACATTACTAATAATGCTCAATTTAAAAAAACAATGAATTAGAGTAGTTTTATACCTTGAAAATGGCAGTGGAATGCAAATCTTCAGTTCCCTGCTTTTTGGTGTATTCAAGCTGTGAAATAAACCAATAATTGAATTATATTTGGATTGAATCACATTTTTAGAGAAATCTAGGTTATAACAGGATGAGAAAAAGATGACAAAATTTACATCACTATATGAAATCCTGCTTATATTTTTAATACCATACACATTCAAGCAAGAACTCTACAGCATAAATAGCACTTTATCAGCATGGTTGCTAGTTAATCATTCTTAGTTTCTATTTTGGCAAAACCTGATTAATGTCCACTCTTTTTTTGCTTGTTTAGAATGCAACAGCCAACAGCAATTCTAACAGCAGATAAAAAACAGAAACAGCAGAATGCAACAGCCAACAGCCAACAGCCAACAGCAGATAAAAAACAGAAATTTTTTAGAATGCAACAGCCAACAGCAGATAAAAAACAGAAAAAATTTTCAATAAAAAAAAAAGCATGCTTAATCTTTGCTTTCCAATGTTTTATCCAAAAACCGGAAATCAAAGTAACAAAATAAATGAACCCAAATTCGTAAAAAATAACTAAATAAAGCATTATAGATTACCCAAGAACCTAAAATCAAAATAACCAAATAAATGAAACCAACTCTACAAAGGACGAAAAATCTCCTAACCAACAACCGATTATGCAATTATGCATAATTTTCAAAGATCTTAAGTTCATCACGGGAAGCTTTCGGATACAATTATGCATTCCCAGTAACAGACCTCTCAAACTTTGGTCTGCAAAATATCCATTCTAGACCATCATTTTCAAAGATCCTCCTATGTCTCATCCTTTAAAAAGATTTATACCAAAAAAGTATTGCTCTCATGAGCTATAATTCATGCCTTTGTAGGTGCTTTAGCCTTTCAAGTGATAGAAGAGAGACTGAAAAAGGAAAGAAATGGCTCTTCAATCAATCTTCTAACAGAAGACTTTGCACAAAAATAAACCTAAGGACTCAAAATTCCAACTATGCGGTCTATATGAATTCACTTTCTAACATACCATTCATATTTCCTCAAAGATCAAAATTCCATACATACAGAACAGTCCTCTACAGAAGCATTTTGACCTAATTTATACCTACTTTATACTGTTTTGGCAACTTAAATGAAACTACAACTCAAGTCCATATGTAACTGTCCATGTATAATACAAATATGGGTCTTCTGCATTAATGATGCAGAAAGCACTCAAGCTAACGAATATTCCCACCAAAAAATGCAAGAAAATGGTTGGCCTCATTGTATCAGCTTCTATATATTAATCCTTGAAATTTCTGAATTCTGCAGAAATTAAAGAACATGTCCGCACAAAAACTAATTAGTACCGAATACCGATTGGCTAAGGCAAGACAATCATAGTTGTGGAGTACATAGTTAGAAAGATGAATGTGCATACGTACTGATAGAAGCAAGTCAGTTCTATTTGATTCTTCCATCTAAGATAAAATAATTGCCAATTTCTATTTTGACCAAAAAAAAAAAAAAAAAAGTCGCTTGACAAAAAATTCCTTGACAAAAAACTAAAAGAAAGAACAGAAATTTCAATTATTAGGATTTTCAGAAAATACTGAACAGAATAAAGGGAAGTAAATGAAACATTCCAATTTATATGGCCAGAATTGCTTAATGAAAGCAGAGGCCTGAGTACTCAGACAATTGTCTAATGCAGTATCGCATGAATGGTTAGAAAGAGTTTTCCATTTTGCAGACCTATGCCTTAGATCAACCATTATTAGGGTGCAAAGACTAATTTGATGGTCAATACCAAGGACAAAAATATTGATGCCTTATAACTGTTTCTTTCTTTCTTTCTTTCCGTTGCATTCAAGAACTTTCACTTATTGCCTTAATTAAACTTCTTCTTTCCTTAGTTTATAACTATTATCATAATACTAATGGGTAGCTAATACAACATTTACATTGAAGTTTCAGATGTCAAAATTCCCCGGCAATTATTGAAAGAAATACTTGGGAATGGAAGGTATAGTGCTATCACCCTTGTCTTTCTTTTTCTCTCTCACTCATACAAACACATATATTCTATTGTTCCAAACAACCAATACTCTAATAATTAGAATGAAACAGGGAGCACGGAAGGTTGTATGAGCGAAAATATAAATAAAGAAAGAGCTGAAGCTGCGAAGAATGATGCAAAACTACCTTCAATTTAAAAATAGTTTTAGCTGCAACAAACAACTTCAGAGAGAAGATTTGACCCTGTTTTATAAGGCAAAACCTCTCTAACCACATGACATACATCTAACTCCATGTGAACGTGATTTATTCTACAACAATGATTATCAATTTCCTAATTGCTCATTTCCCTAACCCTAATCATCACAAACCCAAAATTAATTCTAAAAATTTCAAATAAGCATGGTACTAAACCAATTTCCAACTTACTTAGTGAAGTCTTTTCTATAAATGATAGTTGTTGAAGAAAAAGGGAAACGAAAATAAGCTTTTAGTGCATAAGTACATTGAAGCAAAACATGAAGAGAATCCAATATATAACTTTAATTTTCTATAAGTGTTGATCTAAATTTACATCCCTTACCACTCTTCAATTTAAAAATAGTTTTAGCTGCAACAAACAATTTCAGAGAGAAGATTTAGCCCTGTTTTATAAGGCAAAACCTCTCTAACCACATGACATACATCTAACTCCATGTGAACGTGATTTATTCTACAACAATGATTATCAATTTCCTAATTGCTCATTTCCCTAACCCTAATCATCACAAACCCAAAATTAATTCTAAAAATTTCAAATAAGCATGGTACTAAACCAATTTCCAACTTACTTTAGTGAAGTCTTTTCTATAAATGATAGTTGTTGAGGAAAAAGGGAAACGAAAATAAGCTTTTAGTGCATAAGTACATTGAAGCAAAACATGAAGAGAATCCAATATATAACTTCAATATATAACTTTAATTTTCTATAAGGGTTGATCTAAATTTACATCCCCTTTGTCTTGGCAACTCAATCGAACATCTCAATCAAAAGTCACCCTAAACAATCAAAATCACATTCAAGGACAAACCATAATTTTAAAGGACAAACCATACACATTCAAGCAAGAACTCTACCATGCCTGCTCAATGAGGCCAGACAATTTTCAGAACTTATCTACCAAGCATACCGAACTGACAAAGGAAACCATATTGTTTCCCTAAACACCGTATGCTGGAGAGCCAATCTAAAAAGAGAAGATAGCACTTTATTAGCATGGTTGCTAGTTAATCATTCCTAATTTCTATTTTGTCAAAACCTGATTAAGCTTCACTTTTTTTTTGCTTGTATTTTATCATCAATTTCATCAATTTTATCACCAACAGCAGATAAAAAAAGGGAATTTTTTCAATAAAAAAAAAACATGTTTAGTCTTTGCTTTCCAATGTTTTATCCAAAAACCTGAAAATCAAAGTAACCAAATAAATGAACCCAATCATTCCTAATTTCTATTTTGTCAAAACCTAATTAAGCTTCACTTCTTTTTTGCTTGTATTTTATCATCAATTTCATCAATTTTATCACCAATAGCAGATAAAAAAAGGGAATTTTTTCAATTAAAAAAAAAAACATGCTCAGTCTTTGCTTTCCAATGTTTTATCCAAAAACCTAAAATCAAAGGAATCAAATAAATGAACCCAAATTCCTAAAAAATAACTAAATAAACCATTAGAGATTACCCAAGAACCTGAAATCAAAATAACCAAAAAAAATGAACACAACTCTACAAAGCACGAAAAATCTCCCAGCCAACAATCAAATTCATGAAATAAAGACCAAAAGATCTGTTAAAAAGTTGATGAGATGCATACCTGACGACAAAGGATGCAAATATTCACAAGCAAGAAAGGTGGAAGCCTGAGTCGAAGGCTGTAGAAAAGATGAAATCTCTCGATCCCAAATCTGTGACACGAAGACTGAAAGCGCGGCTAGATTTGCAGCTCACCTCCCAAACAAAAATCGACGGCCTCCAACGCATGTCCAGCAACGAACACAGTTCTTCCATGGCTGCCCCCAACCAGCTGGTTGGAAACGAACCGAAGACAGGGCTTTCTCTCAGCGGACGAAACCCTCTCAACGAAGGGGGAGGGGCAAAAATGGGAACAAAAGAAGCTGTTTAGTCAAGGGCAGTTTCGTCAATTTACTGTGCTGCAGAAAAAAAAAACCGAAAACAACAGAAAAATGAGGGGCATTTCCGTCATTACACTGTGCTTAGCTACAGTATTTAGTTGCATTGGGTTTTAGTATATATAGAATTTCCTCGGTAACCAAACGAATGTTAGAATTGGACAATGTGGTAGATTTAGTGAAACTGCGTGAGAGAGAGTGAGAGAGGGAGATACCTTTTGTTGACGCTCAAAAATGATTCGGCACTTTTGAGCCCAACTTAGTGATGAGGTGTGATGGATGATGGGTGAAGGTGAGGACCATCACCAAGTGTGAGGATTTGGGGAAGCGTGTACGGAGAAGTATATTCTCATTCTCATAATAATGTGTATTTACATTTATACAAAGGATTGGACCCAAATACAAAGAGAGGAAGGCAAAGACCCATGATTAAAGATAAAGCCCAACCAAGGGGATCCAAGACCCAAGACCAAACGATCCAAGGATCAAACCCCAATACCCTTTTTTCTAAGAGGAGAGTAGTCTTTTTTTATAGGTGAAGGGGAGTCTAGCATGGCACGTGGCTGATTTTGACTAGCTAGTTGCTCGATTAGTCACAGTATCAACACCTTTGATGAACTCTTCGAGTTTGGAGGGACGAAGAGAAGCGATGTCAAGCGGGTTCGGAGCATAGAGGCGGTTGTCTTCGTGTTCTTCTTCTAAGGCTCTCAGGCTTTGGGGAAACACAAAGGAAGGAGCCATAACACACAGACTGAGAAGTTCTCTATGTGATTTGCTTTTTCTAATATGCTCCCTTTCTCTCTCCACAGATTTTTCAAATGGAAATGAAATTTTTTGAACGAGTGAGAATTTTTTGAAGAAACAAAACTACAAATACTCCCGCTACTGCGCCACGTGGCATACCCGTTTTGGGCATGGTTAGTAGCCTAATGCTTAGCTGCCACATGGCATACCAGTTCAATTTCGATTATCAGGTGGTGTTTGTGTAAATTTCCCTTAATTTGACTTCCGATTGCTTATTTTTCTTTTCTTTTTTTCAATTTCAAAATTGTGAAATTACCCTTATGCATAGGATTACTGAATAAAAATCATTCCACTACCTCTAGTAACTTCCGGTTTTACTGAGACTCCATTGGAAGTTGGAACCTTGGCAAAGTCAGTTTTCCAGGCCAATTGTGAAACACCTAATAGTTAGTCTAGTCAATGTGACAGAAGATAATATTAATTACTATATGAGACAGATAAATTCGGTATTTATTTATTTTTATATTCTAACTTTGTACTTTAATTATCCTTTTTAGTAAATATATTTCATATATAAATTTGGCAAACATTTATCTTAAAAACAAAATTAAATTTGAGTAATTTCCAAGACAGATTGAAAGCATGAGTAACAATATAACATGTTTCAGAGGGGAGATTTCTTTCGAGTGTCCATGATGCCGATGTGTCCTTGCAAAGCCTCAGATTTCATGAGAAGTCGTGAAGATTAAAAACACTATACACGGGCAAATAATCAACCAAAATAAACAAAATGTTGCCCGTACATTCGATCTAATACTAGCTAAATTTCATGGAGCCGCGACATCAAAACCACAAGTGAAGGGAGGAGAACAAACATAATATAATACAAACAAGAATTGTAAACGAATGACTAATACACACACTGATTGATTCTTCAGGAACTCCCGCTGCTCTTAAAATATTGACCTACTTGGAGCTTCCAGAATGTAGCATCAAAGTAGGGATTGAAACTTCAAAGTCATATAGACAAGCCTACGGCCAATATGAGAACTTGAAGCTTTAAATATTGGAGCAGCTCTGATACTTTACGAAACCAGATAACCGTATAAGACAGTGCAGAACGTAGAATAGAGGATCAAAACTTTCTTGTACAATCTGCAATTCACGACTGATTAACATAGAGGACTGGGACCAGCCCAGCCATTTTTCCATCCCTCCCAGGGCGTTTCTTCTTCACCTGTAAAAAGAGTGAAAATGCCTTTCATTAGCAACTGACGTGAATAAATATGCTGCCTCATCGGCAAGAACGCAAGAGAATGACCATTCAAAGGGGAAAAAGAGGTCAAGATGAAAAATATAAATTCCTCTCTCATGGGACAAAAAAGAGTAATCAACAATAAGAAAATAAGGTTATCCAAAAATACACTAATTGGCTGATTCTTGCTTCACAGATATTGGAGGACTAAAAAGCAGGAATAAGAATTTTCCTCTTTCTTTTTGTGTTTATTCAGTCCTATTCTCTCTATATACTTACATAAAACCAGCCATCCACTTCGTACTCGATTTCAACGTCTTCACCCGCTGTTAAATTTAACTGCACGGACAGAACCATATTAATCACCTCCATGTTTCAACTGAAACTGCCAGACAAGTCTGACTGAGACAAGACAGCAATAGTTCACACACAGCAAAAGGCAAGACACTATCCAGTAAACTTCTTATCATTTAAAATGCAAATACCTGCTCAACTTTGGAGAGAGACACCCTTGGATCATAAAAATTAAATAAAAACTTTTAAGTCCAGATTGAATTGCTAGGAGTTAGACTTACCTCATCATCTCCACCAGCCGTGAAGTCATAAAGTGCCGTTCCATGTTGAGGATTTCCAGAAGAAATGCGTTCGTCATCTTGAGATTCAAAACTTTGGGATCCACGCCCAGCTAAAGGATTATCAAATGATTCAAATCTTTGTGCGGCAGGTGACGAGTATGGCGGAGGCTCTTCTCTAATCTGGAAACGAATTAGAAGAATTAAAATTCTGATAGAATCATAAGACTAAAACATAGCTAGATGAGAGGCAATGAGCACTAACTGGAGATCCTAAACCCTCACTGAATGAGGGACCCCCCGTAGATGGATTGGTATATCTGTTTCCTCCAGACCTCTCCTGTTGCAAATAATTAATTCATCAAACAATTCAATCCTATATAGCAGATGACAGTGTATGCCAAGTAAAAATCTATAATCCCCAGTAATATTCGGGGCATCAATCAGGCAATGAGTTAGTACAGGTAAAGAAAATGCTTTGATCTTAGCTCTTTTAAGATCTAACACAGGGTGTTTCTTTCTTTCATATATATATTTTTTTGTTCTTGAAAAACTGAAAGCACATTTTTGCAGAGATTATAACATTATACAGCTTCAACCAAATTCCATAATCAAAAGTCCATGGACACATTTCTTCCCTCGTATCTAGGGTTCTATATATGCCTCCCATTTAGACCCTAAGTCAAGTCTTCATTAGCTCCAACTACCATTTAATCCTATCTGTAGAACCTGTGGTCCATGATACTAAAAATTCTTGTCTCATTTTCCTCATAAAATTTTATATCAACACGTGCAGACAATAAAGGGTCCCCCGGCTAGAAGAGCAGGGGCTTAGAGTCTTGTTCTCCAACTAGGGAAGGTGATGGTCAACAGAGGTTGGATTTAATCCAACGGTAGTCTTGAGCCTCAAGCAAACAATAGAACTAATAACTTTTAATAGAACTTGACACATTCCAACAAAAATAGAAAAGACAAAAAGTTAATTGGTACAGACTCATTTTTAACTGTGCAGGCCCTCCCCTTCCCTTTGTCTCTCTCCTACATTTCCCTATCTCCCTTATCCATTTCTCTTTCCCTTGATTACTTTCCAAGACAAAAACAACTGTTTAGATTATTTCATGTATATTATCAAAAATTGCTCGAAAATGAACTTCATCGGCAGTTTATGTGGAAGAGGGTAAATTTGAGAAATGAAAAATTCCAATGTTATATCCCACCAGTCTGATTCAAAAATTATATCTGAAAGACATAAATACTACATTTCCATCAAGTCATGGTTGCACCAACTTCATGGTGTGTACATGCCATGGACTGTAACAGAATATTAGAAAAAGAATTAACATATTTAGCATATATTCATGGTACAAAATTACTTCGTTTAAATTACTGATGAACCTTAACATGGTCATCTTCAGTATCTGGATCCTAGTGCTCATATTGTTAAAACCTAAGAACTAGGCACTGTATTAAAGTTCTAGAGCCTAAATACGCAGTCTTAGTACTAGAACCTGGGCAAAGATTTGTAGAAGTTTTAAATACTGTAAAAACATAAGTAGAAGTTTATTAAAGGAAACCCCCAAAAAAAAAAAATTTGAAATTGATCAATGCATCTCTTACCGGCCGTGAACTGAAAAGTGAAGGGTAGTTCATTCCACCAAAGTGGGATGATATGGAAGTTTCAACTGATCCCGTTGATTCTGGGGAAGATGTCCCAGATGACCTCCCATCATCCTCCTACAATCCAAATGAATACAATTAGTGACAACCTTCTCAATGTAAACATGAACACTCCAGCTCTATTGCATGCAATGCCAACTCAGTCAGGAACACATACCTCTAGCTCAGAAGTCTCTAAAAGAGTCTTTGCCCACAGATCATCATAACTAACTGAAGGCCTAGAGATTATGTTTTCTTCATCAACATCAGGAGCATCGGTTCCGGCACCAGCAAGAAATTCATTAACCTAACAGGAAGTAGAGGCGAAATAATCATCCATTTGAAATGGATCAAGAGTAGCAAATGAATGGTGCATACAAGTTAAATACAAAATTTAACGACAATAGTCCAAAATCTACTCTCTTAAATCAATAAGTAATAACTCTGCAAACTATTACAAGAAATCAAGACTGGAAACAAATTGAGGAAGCCATTCTTTGAACTACAGAACAAACAGCCAGCCTGTGTCGGGGATCAAAGCAGAAGGTATCTGCCCCAACCATGTAACAATATAATATCTAACCAAAGACTAGATGAGACTATATTTTCAGCAGAAAAAAGGATAAATTTTGTGTTTCCATTAAACAGTTACATCCATTCACCAATTAGTATGTGATGGAGGAGCCAAGCTCTAAGTACCATGAATAAGCTCATCCAAGCACCACATAATCTAGTCTTTGCAGCTTTTGTGTAATTAATGCATTTTCGATGTGGATTTCAGGCCTATTGTTTTGGAGGCTTATGTCGTAGAGTCTTTCTATGCCTCATGATCAATGTCTTAGATGTCCTAAACTATGTTGGTTAGAATTCCTACGCATATTATTCTTTCCATTATTAACAGACCAAAAGCTCCTACATTACAAAATTATTTAAAAACTTCATATATTTAGGTTTAAATAATTCAATAATATACTATAACTTGTGATTATTTAATGATAGATGCCTTCTCATTTACAGATTTAAAGAAAATAAAGGATCATTCACTTAGTTTTCGGGTACTTACAAGACATGTTCACAAACAAGTTAATGTAGTACAGCCCATAGGTATTAGATTAAACACTTAAACGATAGAATAGAGAAGAATATCGGAGGTCGAGGAGACGAAAATATAGATCGAGGGGACGAAAGAAAGGACCGAAATCAGAGAACAGCGAAGGACAGAAATCACATAGTTTTAAGAGAAGGTTTACTCAATATCCAAATCTGAATTTTAAAGAGCTACAAGGGGGTATTTATTGCAAACTAAAACCTAGAAATAATAGGATAAAAATCCCTTGCTTAAACAGAAATCCTAACCCAAATAAAATAGGAAACTTAAAACTAGAAATCTGGAAAAGTAGAAATCCTACTAGAAATTGGAAAACTAGAGAATCCAGGAAACTAACAAATACATTAGGAAACTAATAAATTTAGGTCCTACGCATCCTGCATCACAAGTCCAGCTGAATTATGGGTTTAAAGATGAGTGCAACTACCAGAAAACATAAACTTTGGACTATATGATAAACAAGGGTAGAAACTTATAATCTCTCAAATCTGAATTACAAATACTATTAATTGTCAAATTCAGCATGTGTGCATAGACAAAAAAGGGCTATCTTGAAAAGGTGATAAAGCCTGATTGTCTAGCAATCAAACAAAAAGGACTTGCAAGAAATGGCCCAGATCCCTGAATAGCCCAAAGTCATGACTCTCCGAGTACAATAAAAGACATAAATTCAGAAAATAATACAAATACCCTTACTCAAACTCCTAAAAGTTAGATTATAAGATACAACATGGGAAAGAACTTAAAGTAATATGTTTATAGAACTCTCAATCGGAATTATATAATTACTGTTAATTTTCAAATTCAGCTTTTGTATAGAAACATAAGAGGGTAAGATGTTCATAAATGTCTAAATATCAGTCAGGACTAAATGTATTTTAAAATAACAGGGTGATAGTGTTCTGTTTTTAGATTCATACTTCTATAAACAAACCAAAAGTTAAACTTTAATGTTAAATCAATTAAACATGTTACCCTGCTCATTGCCGGTGCATTATTTCCTAGCAGTCCATCATCACCAAGGTTTGCTGCCCAAGCATTTACAAGGTCATCATCAAGCATGTCAGACTCTTCAGCTGCTGGTTTAGATTCATAAATAAGATCAGAAATTCCAGTAGCAACAGCTGGATCACTCAGACCGGTTGATGCACTAATATTGTGCCGTGTGCGGTAGATGTCGATCAGTTTTGCGCTGTCATAAGATTATGAAGGGGAACTAAATAAGAAATGCAGAGAAAAAAGAAAGGTAAAACCCATGTTAACAAGAAATCTCACTTGAAGTTCAACTGGAAATAGAGTTCTAATATGTATGAATCATCTCATAATATTTTAGACCAACGATGTTGACATAGTCAATCCTTCATTAATATGATTTGTAGGCAGAAATTAGTTGTAAATTACCCCCTTAGTCTTGAATCATGCTCATAATAAACAGGACATCCTTCAAATGGTTAGAAGGATCATACTAAACTTTCTTCTGTATTCACCTCATAAAAATATTGATAATTCTGATATTTCCACCAATATTTCCTCCGAAATTTGGACCACAATTATTTCCACTGACATCGCAATTTTCAACCTTGGTTATTTGGCATGTCAGTTAGACACAAGAAGAAAGGGCATGGGAGAAATGGGAAGAACAAATGCTCAATAAATGTGCATTGAAATTGTGCGAAAAATGAAAGACATTATAAAATTAACACTGCTTAGTGAATAGATAACACATTTGAGGAATTCTGCTTCTACCTATATAACAGCGACAGAAAACTAAAGTCAACCATATCTGAGTAAAGCATTCTTACAAAAGGCAGACATTTGCTAAAGGAACTGAAAATTGCATCTCCACATTTCATAACAAATTATTACACACACGAAAAAAATCACCCCTCTTATTCTCTCAAATACAACACCTAGGCTATGGCAGTGTAAACGAATCTGTACCTTATTGGCCCCAAAGGCAGATACTTTGCTCTTGGGACGTAACAGAACAGCGAAACAAGATCAAGCAACCGTTCATGAGTTCCGTATAGTTTCTTAAGTTCTTCATCTGTCCATTCCTTATTAGCATTGTCATGGTTGCGTATTTCCCTGTCCACAAAGCAAACTAACGTGAATAACTAAAAAAATATGACACATTTCAAGAAAATTTTGTATCACTTACTTGATCAAATCATCTTGTGCTCTATACATTTCATCAAGAACCTCTATCATGGGATTTATTAGAACTCCAAGGCCTGTGCCACTAGCTCCTTGATCTTCCCCATTACTGAGATGCATCTCAGAAAACTGAGACTGCACTCCCCCCTGTGCTAATGTGTGTAAAAATTCATAGATCTGTAGCCTAAAAGGTTCACCAGACCTTATTGCCATAGTTGTAAGAGCTTGAGCAGCAACAATACGAACCTGGAGAACCCAACGGAACGAACAACATATAAGAGGAACAAACAAGTAGAGGGTGAGTTCACAGTTAACAAATTTGTGTGTTCAAGTGTATGGATTCCCATAGTTTCTGGGCGAAAAGCCATTGCCCTTTCCCAAATAAGTAGAGGGTGAGTTCACATGTCAACAAATTTGTTTGTACAGAAAAACAAGTGTGAAAGAACCAAAAATATGGTAAAGGAAGAAAAAAGATTCTATGCAAAATTGATTAATTGAGGCTTCATAGTCCTAGAACCACCAACAGGAAAGGTATAACAATGTTCTAACTACCATTACCATTGTCCCAATGCTTTAGAAATCATCCCTCAATAGATCATTACAACCCTTAACATTGGGAGACCTATGCTAGTAAAGGCAGGTTGGCTAAAACTAGTACTTAATTAACCTTTTTATCGTTCTAAGATAGAGGCAATAAACTTGTGTTGAAATGATAAATGGCTGATACTGAGGTGGAAGCTAATACCTCCCAGCTGCCACTAAACGCGCATCTTTGCAGCCTAGTCAGTGCACCAGCTAGAGTAGGATTACGAGAGCTGGCAGCAGCAACCATTTTATCTGTATCTAGCATCATCAATGCAGTACCAGGAGGGGTTGCGGATTCCCAGGCATACTCAGAAGCAGCATAGTTTGCATTCTCTCCAAGAAACCATACCTAACAGTACATTTATTCAGCAATAAATAAAATAAATTAGGTTACTTGATGGATAAATTGGAAGAGGAACAAATAAAGCATCTAGTGATTATAAAGATGCTTACTGCTGCTTGTACTAATCTCTGCAATGCCAAAGCTGACTTTGGATCAGATGCAGATACCCTGTCCACTGATGTAAGGCCCAACATTGACCCAGGCTGTGGTGGCGGTAAATCAAGAACTATGGTAACCGCTTCTAAGGCAGTGTGTTTCCCATCAGGACCAGCTCCAACGAGACATGTCTGGAATTGGAACGGTTATAATAACCAATCGAATCAAACAATCACTAATATAATTTCACCATAAAAATAAAGAAAGAAATCATCACATTCAGGTTAACGATATGAAAAACACATCACAAGTTTCAGTTCCAAGTCAGTTTTTTTCTTCTTTAGACAAGAAAGGAACTTTTATTAACACAAATCAAATGTTCTAAATGGTGGACAAGGATTCAGTCATAAAGTACACACTACAACAAACAGAGCAGCACTTGAGACATAAAGTTAAGAAGAAACATAAATTTTATTAAGAACAAATCTGTACAAAGGGTGGGGGTGCACCAGAAGTCCAACTTAACACCTGCAAAATCTGGTAAACTACCCAGAAAAAAAAAAAACTACAAAGAAACAATACAGGGTAACCTAATTGAAAATAACACACAGCCGACTTCTAATGCAAATAAATATCAGAAAAATAAAGGTCCTTATATTGTGACCGTGTGCTGGAATAACCCAACTCTCTTTACCTCTCTTAACAAGTACAACCACAAATTTAATGTTAGTGGGCAATGTAGGAGTACATGATCCGCACTTTCCCTAAGGCATCATTGTTAAAGTTGCAGTATTCTAATGTTAGAACTGTAAGATACATGCTTTACATATTTCATAACTGCACTGGTATCCTATATCCTCTAGCTCATTTTGGTTGGATAATGTTACCATGTCATCATAACTGACCCAAGCCTATAAAAGTAACAGTAAAACAAAGTGAAAAAGAAAAAAAGTAAGAAAAGCATATCATGATAATTGACTATGTACAGAGCAGCAGTGGAAAAACATACAGAAATAAATTATTTTCCATGAAACACAGACTTTACTAAAATAAATGCAAGGAAAATATACAGTGGAAAAGACATACAGAATTGCATTTTAAGTAGATAAGAACTGCCTGTAGTGAGGATTGAAGGAAATTACCTTCCACAGTAGTTGTAATACATCAGCATCAATCTTCCCAGGAGCTTTAGTTGCAAAGATCCTGGCGATTTGAAGAAGAGTGACAGCCATATCTGGGGTCGCCTAATAACACATATTAAAAGCTTATTTAGACTTAATAAATGGCAAGTGCCCCACTAAAGAAATTAAAGAAAACCCTTATATTGGAATAGAGTTAGTTTAGATAGCCTTGTGCACCATTGATTTCACTACCAGAAAGATAAGTTAGACAGGGTATGGTTAATTCCCACTCCCAACCTCCCATCCAATTACTAGTGCTCCACTACTTCTATACTCAACACCTAATAGAACAAAATATACTCTAAAATGTGAAATCCAACTGACAGTTGACAACCTACAATTTCAACTGGCTTCAATACTTTGATAATGTCATCACTGGCAGGTCATGTTTTTTCCTTTCCTCCAATCTTGATTCATTATTTTCCTTTAGCACTATACTACCATTCAATTTATTCTTCAATTGAACAATGCAATTGTAGATTTCAATCGTCTTACCCTTTGACATACCAATGTTACCTGGTACCGGGAACGATACAATACATGGAATGGGAATGGGTACGAGGCTCGCTAGTTACTATGGTACAGATTAGTTGGGCGTAGACATAGTACGGTATTTCAGGTTGCAATTCATCCGAGACTTTAATTCGGGTCCTTGTTAATTATTACAATTTTTTTTATGTAATAGATGCTTTATATTATAAAATCAAAAATAGCATCCATTCCCATGATTATTCATTGAATTCTGACATATCAGTACATAATCAATTTTCCATAGTAACGAATACTTTAAATTATAAGCAGCAGGAAATAAGATAGTGAAGTTAGTTAAAATTGCTCATGTAAAAATACAAATGCGTACCATAAATTAAAGTCAGAATTTGGTCATGCAGGGCTTCAGTTTCACATGATTTTAGTAATATACCTTCTATTACGGTCTGATTGGGAAGAAGCAGTTACCTAGGATTTGGTTAGTTTGATCTTTTCGTGTTTGGATTTGTTCTTTAGGGATTTCTCATTAGCTGTCATTGGATGTGCGAAATTGTTTTGTGGATGGTGGTTTTGTATTTCTATTGTTAGTCGGTGGATAGCTTCGACTGCATCTTTGTACTGTGTTTGAAGTTCATTAATACAAGTTGGTATACAGATATATAAAGATTTCTACACATATGCACTTCCAAACAAATGCCACACCATGAGTTACTTTTTTGTCCACACATACCTTAAAACGAGCATGCAATGTGAGTAAAATATCATTCAATAGTGTGGCTGGCCAAGCTGGATCAGAAAGCTCTGATGCAATAATAGATTCTAGTTGATCAAACGAATCATGGGGACTTTGCATCCAGATCAGCGCCTTAATTACCATTGCTCGAACATAAACACACTCACACGCCACAGTTGTCCGCACAACTTCCATCAATGAAGCTAACAAACTAGCAATTGTATCCTTGCCACCTACTCCAGTAGATAAAGAAGAAGTTCTTCGGATACCTATGTGAAAAGAAAATGTGGTGGGAAGGGAAAACAAGGAACAGAATAAGATCACAATCCACTGTACTACTTTCACTCTTTGAAATTATATAAAAGCACAATCTATTAAAAAATGAAAGCAAACAATAAAATCCACTGTACTGGTTTCACTACTCTCACTCCTTTGAAATTTTACTAAAGCACACGCCTCACTCGTCACTCCACAAAGAAACCACTTATTGCTTTTCCATATAAAACAACCTTTCAACTTACTGAACAATTAGGGTCTTCTTTTTTATATCAAACTCAGAATCAATAAAATTTAAAATAAAAAAAATGATACAGGTAGGATGAATAGAAGTCCAGTGCATTTACTGCAGAACTCGCAGCCTACTTTTTTTCTTGACAGGAAACGTACTCTCACTGATAAAAAAAAAAAAAATAGCAGTGCAATATAGGGGACAAGTTGTAAAATTCACAGCATACTCTTTATCAATTAATGACAATTTTACAAGCACTTTAATGATGCCCTATGCTTCTATGGTACCTATTACCCAATTAATGAAACATTTCCAGTGACTAGCCTGTATAGCTACATTAATCAACTAAACACCACATACATATCTCAGAAGGCCATTCAATTTTTTTGGCAGCCTAGAATCGAAATCATCAGAATATGATCAAGGATCTTCTAAACCATTACATGAAAGATTCTATGGTAGACATGGAGCAGTAACTAAAAGGTACAAGAGATCATGTCAAAAGATTAAAAAAACAAAAACAAAAAAAGGTAGAATAATTACTTTCGGAATGTGAGGTTTCAGTACTATCCAAATCGTGTGAATCGAGAGTCTCAGAAAATGTATTGACATGCACTGTTTCATCAATATCCTGTATGCCTAGAGAAAATGCAGCAGCCCGACTTTTCCCCATCTCTTGCACAACTCTTGCTGCTGCATGGAGTACTGGCCTAGAGAAACTACGGAAAGAACTCTCCAACCTGAATAAACCAGGACGCATGGAATCAATAGAAGATGATTTAAATCAGTTTAAAAAGAGAGTCATTGAAGACTCCTACATATGAAAAGATGCTCGACCTCCCAACATTATTTCAGATGCTTCTAATACCAAAACAAGAGAGCGAGAAAGATAGACAAACAGACAGACGCCCGGGGGGGGGGGGGGGGGGGCCCCCCCCTTAAGGGGGAAAAAAAAAAAAAAAAAAAAAAAAAAAAATCCCTAAACCTTTCCCTTAAAAGTTTAAAAAGGGGGGTGGGGGACGCCTTTTTTTTTGAGCTTTTTCTTTGGGGGAAACCTTAAAAAAAGGGGGTTTTGGGAACTTGGGAAACTCCCCAGTTAAATGAAACCCTCCCGGAGCTCGCTTTTTTGTCCTTCTTTTTAAAAAGGGGAAAAAAAAAAATTTAAAAAAAATCCATTTTAAAAAAAAAAAAAATTTTTTTTCGGGGGAAAAAAAAGGGGGGGACCACCCCCGTTTTGCAAAAATCTACCCTCCCATTATAACCCTGTGGTATGGAAAAAGGGGAGAAATTGAAATATAAAAGGGTTAAGAAAACCTCTCTGCACTATCGGGTTCCCCCATATACAAAGGATTGCCTCAAAACAGACTCTTTCGCTGGGATCCAGGAGGAGTTGATAAAGCACAGAATTGAACCGAGATCGAATATCAGCTCTCTCTGTAGACATAACATTTTCAAGAAACAACAAACATAAATCATACAACTTAAAGGGAAACAAATACATTAAATAAAGAAAGAAAAGTGAAGAATTCATCATATATAGATACCATCCAAGGCTCGTGCTCTAGAAATTGTATAGCACAACCTCGCTAGAGCGACTCTAGCAAGAACATCATGTAAATGGAGGACATCCTGCAAAGCCCCTGATATATAGAACAAAGCAAGGTACTAAAAATGAAGTAAGAATAATTGATTAAGCATATTAGGATAATAAACTAATATTTATAAAATTATAAAAATTATAAAAAATTATAAAAATAAAAAAAAAATAAAAACTTTCTAGATAAATGAGCAACCTAAAATGGCATCAAACCAGATAAGACCAGAAATCTCACAAAATTCATTGTAAGAACATATCTCGGAACATAACAAGTCTTTTATTTCTTCATTTTCATACAAGTACAAAAGGATAAACAATTTATTAAAGTGTAAAATATAAACATCAGAGATATAAATATTTTGAAATGTTCTAGTCACCTATATTAACAAACCTCCAATTAAAAGGATTGGCTAGAAAGCCCTGTCCCAAACTAAAGGCTCTTTTTCCATTGTAATAATTAGATCCCTTTGTCTTTTTCTTTTCCGGAATACGAAAAAAAAAAATTAATTAAGCAAAAAGGGTAAAAATTAGACCTAGTGTTAATTAATCAACTTCTATTTTTCCAATTAATTACACAAATCCAGATTTCTTTCTTCTTCTTTTTTCACCCAGAAATCCACCAATCCGCATTGTGGACACAATTTGAAAATGGGGACCCCAACTGAACCCTACAACCTTTGGGAGGCAGGAAATGCTAGCAAAAAGCTAGGTAGGTAACTATGAACGAGGGGTTACTTGAAATGCTCAAGCCTATGGTTTGCTCCCATGTGGTCTGAGGTTCAAAACCCCCAAAGGCACCTATCCTCCCAAAGATTGTAGGGTTCGACCGGAGGCCCCAGTTTCAAAGCCTTGTCCTCTTTGCGGATTGTAGGATTTCCGGGTATAAGAAAAATATTTTTAAAAAACAGCTACGTTTATGCAGAAAATTATGCAAATTGCAGCAGCCATTGACCAGATGATATATGAAATGTTTGCAATAAGTCAAGAAATCAGATGAGCAATAGAACACAGCCTGTTGTTTGAACAATGTAAGCCAACCATATACAACCCTGTCATTTGAACTAGGAACACAGCCTAATATTTAAGAAATTTTGCTCTCAATTTGGGCATCATAATTAGAAATATAAAACTTTTTGTCAATGTAAATATCAGTACATGCCACATTGAACAAAGAACCCTTCTTAAAAAACAATAACAGAATAAGACAACAAAAATTGGGAATACCTCCAGGCTCTGCATGTTTCCCTGCATAAAGGTAAAACATTGTAAAGCATTAGAAGCATAAAAACTAATTAGTCTCATAATTAAATAGCACAATAGGAATGCGAGATATTTGAAAGGTTAAAATAATCAAATCACCTAAGGCCATTGCAACTGCATAAGGGTCTTTTGTAGATAGCTCAGATAGAATTTCCAAGGCATGCCTTACAGCAATAGGATCAGCAAATGAAATTCTGAAGGGAAACACAAACTTGTTAGACTTGGAGAATCAATTTCACAATACAAGGGCCAAATTTCTAAAAATACCCCAGTAATCATGAAGTAGCTAAGAAAATAAAATCAATGTTGCAAGTTGAAGGATAAGCAAAAACAGATTGAAAGCATAAAAGAGGGCATGAGGAAAACAGAAATCATAAATAAAAAAGATAAAACCAGTGGATCGAAACAAAGTTCTTCCACCAAAACTTCAACTCATGCATAATGAAGATACATATATGACCACACACACACACACAAAAAAAAAAAAACCAAATGGAAATGGTGTATGTGTCACATGCACCTATATAAGGAAATTGATACAAAGAAATGTTCCAAGCAACAACTTTATGCAATCAAATGTTGACTACCAGAATGAAGGAAAACATACCCTTGAACAGCACGATATAGAAATGCAGGGTTTCCTGGATCCAACGGAAGTCTCCTCAAAGCACTTAGGGCGGCATATTGCAAGTTAGTCCTGAGGATGAACTGAAGTTGAAAAAAAAATTAAAAATATAAGTTATCAGCATAGTTGGAGAAATTCATTGACCATAAGCTAAAGAACAATAAAAATGCAGGTGCATAATAGAAGAATTTCCCTGGGAAACTTGGCAAGACAGAGAGGTAATAAGTTGGCAAGCTGCTCAGGACCGATTGGGTTAGGGTTAACCTGAAGCCCTGACACAAAAGCTTTCTTCCAACCCTCTAATCTCCTCTCCAGCTATTCCACCACCTGATCCCAGAAGCCCACTATCTTTGGGTTCCCACCAAGCAGCATCCCAAATCTTTCATTGGCCACCTCTCCCATCTTAGGTGTTGATCCCCACAATTGAGCACTTAGCTCTATTAATTTTCAGTCCTGAGAGACCTTCCCCTGAAAGAAAAATTATGTTGTCGTCCACAAATTGCAGATTAGATTTTGCCACTACTCTTCTACTGACAAACTCTTCAAAGCTGCACTTCGCTTGCTCTATCCACCATTTTGCTTAGCTCATCTACTACCAAAGTGAAAATGAAAGGTAATAGTGGATCTCCTTGTCTTAGACCACTTGCAGGGCCAAATTTATCCCTAGGTCTGTTCACACCTACTTCAAACATCCACTTTCTCCCGACTTCCCCAAAGCCCTTTATCTTCCGAAACAAAATCCAAAAAGCACCAATCCACATGATCATAGGGCTTCACAAAGTCTATCTTAAACACCAGCCCATCTTTCTTCTTCTTCCTCACTTCCCCCACCACAGCATTTGCAATTAGAACAACATCCAGAATCTACCTTCCACAGACAAAAGCTCCTTTGCCGATTTTTAAAACCATGTACATAACTAAATAGAAAATTTATGAAAAACTTTGTGACCCACTAATAAGTGCTGGCAATGAGGGGTGTGTGTGTACTCTAGCTCATAAGAATAAAAAAAAAACACTAATGCCACACAAGTAGAGGAACCCACCATGAAATACAACTCCAAGCCTTTCAGCAGAAAAATTAATAACAAGAAAACTTGAGGAGATGTACTTTACCTCCTTATCGCCACCTTTAGTCCCAAACACACCTTTCTTGCGTTTTTGTGGGCCATCAGCAACCTAAAAATTAATATACATATAAATACAAGGATTTAAAAGATTAAAAAGTAAGAAGAATATCTTCATGAAAACAAGAACAAAAAAACAGCATTACAGATAGCCATTATCTGTCTGATACTTATTCCGAGAGAGAGAGAGGAAAAAGATCAATATCTTGAATATTCTCTGAAGCAAAATGTTGTATGTGTACTGAACAATATATGGTATTAATAGAAGTTAAATTCAATCTCAAGCCGTATCGGTCTGCCTTATCTACAGGCATTCATGACCAGAACTGTTTGCTTACAATGAACAAAAATACAAGCCCTAACAATCTTCCTTTGATATCCAAATCCACTAGTCAAACCATACAAGATGTTCAATGCCCACAACAACATTAAGAAATTTGGATTTGCCAAAGGCATAAAGACAGGCAAATATGTTAGCAGCCATAACAACAGAGCTTCATAAAGCTTAGAGTTCCCTCTGACATCTGATCCTTTTGTTTGGCTATATATGGTTGGCTGGCCAATGTTACTCGACACCAAAATTAGTCTTCTACTATCAAGAACAAAGTTCTACAGATGATTCAGACATACATAATACCCCTATGGCAAGAAACAAATAAGTTTATGTGAAAGAACCGAAAGTGATACCTTATCAAGAATGCCAAACACAATTTCGTACAAATTGGACAATATTTCAGAATTGGTCGAAGGAGCATATGTAAGAGCCTTTAAAGCTTGCAGTCTTCGGGCATGAACTTCAAAAAAAAAATTAATAACATTAATAAAAAAGAACCTATATATCCACTTTTAAAAACACACCCATGGCTAATTTTAACGACAAGGACATATTAAGAAATAATGCAATAACTTTTTTCCTGTTTATAAATATGCTCCCTAATTCTCTCCCTAAATCCCACAATGTGTTGGAATACAGAACTTTGTGCAGTGAGTTCTCATAATAGACAACATTCCACTCTAAACTACACCAACAATGGAGCAACCATGAGATGCAGTGATAAAAAGAAGCTCAAAACATTATTAAAATACACACAAAATATAAAAAAATACTCTACATTCTGCTTCAGCATTTGATGCCTCTGTTGTTAGCTGATTTACTATTCTTGGTACAACATCAGCTCTCGTCACCCCTCCAACAGCATCAATGTCAGCTAAAGCATCCCAGTTTGGCGTTGGGATCCCACCACCAGTGCTCACACCTTGTGCACCAGTATCTGATAAAATTCTGGCCAAGTAATAATAGACATATCGCAGAACACTCCTATCCTCACACTGCTGATTGAGCTGCATCATGAATGAACACTTATAAAAAAACATTGCTTTAAAACGTACAATTGATTTATCAGTTATTAAATTCAATGTATATTGATTTTTTGGTGGATTTATTGTTCACCGATTGTGCATATTGGTTTTTCGAAAAAAATTGTTGTTAAGAGATATGCAGGACTCATGGTAATAAATTGTGAATTCATATTTTCCATTCTTCAGTAAACTCCAACCCAGTCCATCAAGTTCCATGTGCCTAACTTTAGCTATAGGGGACATGTCGTCCTCCCAGTACCACCTCATAAACCTTACATGATAGTTAAGGTCCTTTCAGACATATGGAACTAGCCTAACAATGTGGGGCTATTGAACTGGTGTTAAATATTTTATGTCTATGCCAAGTGCACAACAGAAGGAGGATAGAAGGACATATCTCATATCTACTTTGGCACTTGTGACTAGAGGCATCGCATTGTCATTAAAAAAAGAGCATGGCATAATGTGGAACTGGGGGAAGGGAAAAAACAAAGCAAACGAACAATTTACAGATTTTCATATAATCACATTGACTTATGTGTAACTGCATCCCAGCAATAAGCTAAATACGTGCATATATCGGAGCTTGGACAAGATAGAATAGTTAAAAGAACAATTGCAAACCCAATTGAATATCATATGAAGGACATTATATGCAAATAACATGTGAATGAGAGAAATATACCATGAGAAGGGAAGGTGCAACCGAAGGGTCAACAGAATTGTACACCGCAAGCTTGGGAAAGACGTGATTCACTAACTGCTTCTGGGAACTTTTCTATTCACAATGAAGAAAAATGGAAAACAAACAAAACTTGAATTTTCGAATAAATAAAAAAGAAAGAAAAATCTACAAAAATAGGTGAGCAATGGTTACCTGATCGGATGCAGCAGCTAATTCGTGAATACTCCTCGCAAGTTGTGCATATGAAACAGGCTGCAATTGCAATTAACACCAAATACTAAACAGATGAGAACTGAGAGACAATTCTAGAACATATGAAGAAAAAGGATAAGCGAAGAAGAGGTTTCGGGTTTGGACCTTCTTCTGCTTCTGCTTGTGCTTCTGAGGCAAGATGTTGATGTTGGTGCGTACGGGATGCAACGCAGCTTTAGCGGCAGAGATGGTGTCGTTTTGGATCTGCATCAGCGCAGCCCTCTTCGACCTTTTCTCTCCGGCTGGCTTCCCCAAAGCCGTCGGAAGACCACCGGAGCTGCTTTTTGGCGGCGAAGCTGCATAACCAGAAGACTGAGCCGGCTGAGTCGACGCCGAAGACGACGTCGTTGTGGAGGCGGAGGCCGACGCTGTGGATGGGTCCGCCGTTATCAGATCCATCAGCGTCGTCCCTGACGAGTCCTGAAGAAAAAACACCATAAATTCTCAAATTGGCAACAAAAAAAGAAAGAGGAAAATGCGGGAGTGAGAGGGCATCTCGTGATCAGGTGCTTTACCGCCATGGCTAAGCTGCTTTTGCAACCACGGAGAGAGAGTGAGAAGTACTTGCTGTTCCACTAGGCTGAGATGACAGAGAGAAGGGAACTGGGGAAGAACGTTGTTTTGAGACCTTTTGACTATGCTGAGATGACAGAGAGAGAAAGGCCAGCGATCGGAGATGATGAGAGAGAGAGCCGATGTAAATCTGGCGGGCCAACGAAGGGAGACTGGAAGGGGAAAGCTGGTAGATGCCGGGGACGGAACCAATTTTGTTTTGTTTTTTTTTAAAGGGTTAATAGTTTTATTAGTACCTTAAATTTGACCCGATTTGTATTTGAGTACTTCAAGTTTCAAAATGATTTCTGTAGTCCTTTAACTTTAGTTTTGTTTGGACAAATGATTCTCGTGGTCCTTTAAGTCAATTTTGTTAACTTTTTCTATTAAATGCAGGGATAAAATAGTATTTTTATATTAAAATAATTAATTAATTAATTAAATCTTTAAAATAACAATAAAAGAAAATCAAATAAAAAATCAACAACAAAAAAAAAAGAAAAATCAAGTTTTGAGGGAGTGGAAATCAGGATAGAGGGAGAGGGAGAGAGTTTAATTTTAATTTTTTATTTTTTTAAACTTTTTTATTCATATTTTTATCAATTTTGATACAAAAAATACTATTTTGCCCCTGCACTTAATAGAAAAGTTAACAAAATTGACGGTACGACCATTTGTCTTTAACGAAACTAAAGTTAAAAGACCACGGGAACCATTTTAGAAATTAAGGTACTCAAATGCAAATCAGGTCCAAATTCTTTGACTAATAAATAAAACAGTTAACCCTTTTTTAAATTGTATTTTGTTCTGTTTTTTAAACCTATTTTTTACAGAAAATTGGATGAAGTTCAAAAATTTAAGAGTTGAGAGAGATTGGCTATTTCTATACAGTTCGTATCCTCAAAAAAAATAATTTGGGAGTTAATTCTCAATTAGATGATAATTTATGGGGCAAAATGGTAGTTTACTGTATTTTCTTTAATTAAGGGAAAATTGTAGAGAGAATTTGAAAGTACCGAAAAACTGTTGTGTCAATCAACTTGTATATCTCATCGATTCATCTATGGTAGAGCTACATATTTATAGGCTTACAAGATAGGAGATTAAGTATTACATTTACAACATATGAATAAATTACAAGCACTAACTACAAATATTTAAGACATAAGTTATATAGAATTAAAAAGGGTAGAATGCTAAAATGTATGGTGGTTATCCACCAACTTATGCATTTACAACACTCCTCCTTGGATGTCCACCATACAATTGACATAGTTGCCTCATTAAAAACTTTGCTCGGAAAACCCAATGGGATAAAACCTAAGCAAAGGAAAAAAGAGTGCAACATTCTTCTGGATCATTGATATAGTGTTGGACGCGCTTATGCTGCCTCGCTAAACCTTGATAGGAAAAACCTGTTGGGACAAAAATCTAGTCGAAGGGAAAAGAGTATAGCGTGCATGTGTCCTATATGTAGAAAATTGTTGAATCCTCCCCCTGATGAATTACTCCTCCTAATGACAACAAACTTGAATTATTTGAAGATACAATACAAATGATATTGATATCTCATTTTCCTCCGACAAAGCGAGCTTTGGTAATGCTTTGTATAAAAATTTATTCAATATCATCAATCAAGAATGCATGTGTGTCATTCCTTTGTATCTCTGTTGAGGTTAGAGTAACACAAAAATATCTAGACTATTTTTGAAAATCCTTTCACATTAACAATTCTTAAAATAACATCATATTCTATAACATCATCAAAATAATAAGGGTTATCTACTGTAGACGTCCTTGAACTTGGCCTCCAGTTGCAATTAGGTCCGTGAACTTTTTTTGAGACAATTACATCCATTAACTCAATAAATAGTTCCAATTGAGTCCTATCGTCTAAGTTTGTCAATATGTCCGTCAAAATGAGGGGTAAAAGCGTCCTTTTGAGCTGCAGAGGTAATTGTTTTAAGGGTTTTTAACTTTAGACGTCCCTGAATTTTGCTCTCAGTTACAATTGGGTCCGTGAACTTCTTTTAGAGGAAATTACATCCTTTAACTCGACAAGTAGTGACAGGACCCGACCCAAATTCCCCTTTGAAATCCGAGCCGAACCCTGTTCGTGATCGACACCTGACAGGTGCCGAGCACAAATAACCTGGTTGCCCTTCTGGTTACAAACTTAATTTCATTTTAGCCTTGACTTCTACCGAAAATTCGGCAGAGTCTCCCCTGTAATTTGTTCAATCCCAAAATTGCACCTGTCAAAACGAGCATAAACACAACCCAACTTCCAGCATGCGTAAATACATAGACAATCAACAGTAAAGTTCGAGCCCAGGGGCAATATCAAAGCATCTATACAGGTTAATTTACAAGAAGAACATTTGGAGGGTCAAGGACCCTACACTAAGCTGAAGAGATGCAAGAAGCGGAAACTACCTTGTGGTGGCTTTCAGATGCACGTCTACGGCCTGGGGGCGTAAAACATTTAAAAGGTGAGTGGACCCAAAAATAAAGTTTTAAGAAAAATAGCATAAGAACATACTAACCCCACTATAAAAACAGTTATACAAAACTAATTCATTCTTTTAATCACATACATACTGAAATCAATGCACTCATATATATATAAATATATGTCAAGCATACTCATATCATTTTTAAACTCTTAAAAGCACTAAAATCAGTTTAAAACTACCACCTAGGTGTACCCCTTAAATTTTGTCAATTCCTGGTATCCGTCAATTCCTGATAATCCGTCAATTCCCCTGGCAGGTCTCAGTGACACAAAGTCAACCCGAGCCGCAAATTGGCAGGATTCAAAGGACCGTAGTCAACCTGATCCCCATTCCTGGCTCCCACGGTCTGGGCGTCCCCAAAACTCGTGAGGCAGATGTCAAGCGCGCTGACAAAACTGAAGGCAAACTGGATGTCCGTGGACATCGTCATATCTGAAGGCAACATATACCGAAGGCATGCTGTTTCTATAACTGGGTACCTAAGGTGGCTTAAGAAAATATAAAATTTCTGAAAGGTCTGATGAATAACTGAATTTTTGTTAAATCTAGAACTCTGCTGCCATTTTATCTGATATATATCTCAATCTTTACTTTTCATATCTTTTTAGCATTTTCAACTAGGCAGCATATAAATAAAGATATTTAACTTCAACAAATCATGCTAGGAAAACCATAATCAATAAAACTTATTCAAGATTAAATAATCAAATTCATTTGCATAATATCATTTATAAAAGAAAAGTCCACTCACAACTGGTCCGAGCTCGCTGGACCTTTTGAAGGTCCCTCTTGCGGGTCAACTGGTGCTCGGGTGCCTGATTCAATTATCATAATAATATATATTAATAAAACTGCTCGATATAAATATTTAAATAAAACTCTGACCCCGACTCCTAGAAGTGCGTGCATCCAATTAAAGTTACTCCTATGCCCACATTAATGTTTCGTTAAACCTATGACACAAGTCCCAAAAGTTTGGTCTCAAACGGACGGTTGGTTTGGTCACAAATGCACGAACAACGGTTCGAACCCATTGAACCCGGAAATCACACAAGATGCGAAATCCGTTCAAGGTTCATACGTTATCCAAATTAAGATCAGCGAATTTCTACGCGCTCATGACGACACGAGGATCATTTTAGGACTGAGTATGGTCCCCACCAAACTGCCCACACGCCGCCACATGCGCCAACAGGGCGTGGGTGGCTTGAGAAATTCATGGCGGCCGGAAAAACTCCAAACCGCCGTCCCAAACTCCTAACTTAGGTTAAACACCCATTTTGGGACCACTTTTGTTCTTGGACCTACCTCAAAAAGTGGCCGGAAGTGGCCGGAATCACACTTTCAAAACCGGCTGAAACCTAGATTGGAAAATCGAACGATCTACGCTTGGAATTTCTGAAATTCTACCTAACCAACAGCTAGAGCATGGAAAATAGCTAGAAAACCATACCTCACTCGTTCGATTTGGTGGCCGGATGAAGGAGAACGAAACCTTTGAAGTTCTGTCAACTCCGGCGTGATTCCAAGCTTTTTCCGGCGAAAAACAGAGGTTTCAAGGGCAGGGACCAGTCGGGAAAGGAAGAGGAAGCGGCGGTGGTTCAATTGGGTCCGGTCCTGTCAGTTTGAGTGGAGTGTGGCGGTGGTTATGGAGGTTTGAAGGTGACGGGTTAGAAAAAAAAAAACAGGGGGGGCTATGGTTTGAGGGAGAAGAGTGAGGGAAGAGAGAGAAAGTCAGATTTTTTTTTTCAAAAAACCTGATTTTAAAAATTACCACTTTGCCCTTCTACGAACTCGTTTCACCACACTCTACGCAACGATGCAAGTAGAATAGTCAAATTCTTTCTCGATCAAAAAGTCAACTTTTCCTTTACTAGAATACTCTAAGGGCAAAAGTGTCATTTTCTCTTAATAGTTTAATAGTTAAATATTAATTAAGGTTTGGGTTATTACAAGTAGTTCCAATTGAGTCCCGCTGTAACGGAGTAAAAGAGCTAAAAACTTAGAAACCATAAAGGACAGGCTTAAGGCAAAAGTCGATGATCAATGGCTTGCAAAGAACTTCTCGATCTTCTCCACTATGGCGGCGATGGTTTCGAAGGTGTTGTTGGATTTGGCCACGTCAACTAACGTCGTGGAATAACTGGCTGCTGCAGTGGTGTTAATTCTAGCTCCAAGGGTGCTGCCGCTGTTATGGCGACAGTGGATGAGGATAGCTTAAGGGGATGAGGTTGCTGGTGGGTTCTGGGTTTTGCGAGTTGGGAGATGGGGCGTGGGTTGCAAGTTGGGTTGGGATCTAGATTTTGAGGGGGTAGGCTAAGGAGGAGGGGGAATGAGTTGCGGGAGAACTGAGAGACAAAGAAGGAGAGCTGAGAGAGAAAGGGACGGATTCTGTTACAGCAGGACTCAATTGAAACTACTTGTGGGGTGTAATTGCCTCAAAAAAAAGTTCACGGACCCAATTGCAACTGGGAGCAAAGTTTAGGGACGTCTACAATTAAAAACCCTTAAACAATTACCTCTGCAACTCAAAAGGACGCTTTTACCCCTCATTTTGACGGACAAATTGACAGACTTCAATGGTATGACCCAATTGGAACTATTTATCGAGTTAACGGATGTAATTGCCTCAAAAAAAAGTTCACAGACCCAATTGCAATTGGGGGCCAAGTTAAGGGACATCTATAGTAGATAACCCAAATAATAATATAAGCAAACTCATATGTTACCGTTACAAGGATAAAAGTATAAAATTGCATGATGTAATAAGTTACTCATATAAATCTTTGTATACTATGCTAGCATGTCATAGGCTCTTCAAGAGACCTAAATATTCTGATAACTTGTTTAAAAAGTTGAATACGTTGCAACGATATTGAACTTGAATTCAAATTCATAACTCAATCCATATACTCACTTGAGGCAATTAGATCATTTTCATTTCACAAAAATTGAGTATTAACATTGAGCTTCAGGCTCCTTAACTTCTTAGAGATTTTCTTTCAATAATTTATATAATGCATGACATTTTACATCTCTCATAATTTATTCCTATGTATTCCTCAAAAGATCGCTTCTAGCGATATGCTTAACTTCATAATCTTTTTAGATTTTCATATAATTGCAAGTCTCCATAAATAGGCAATGAACATGCTTCGTAAGAAGAAACATGGCTGAATCTACATAATATACTAGGAGAATATCATAAAAATTTCATGTCTTTATATGGATCCATTTTGCCATATCAAGTGATTTTATTTCACTTCATCACAAACATCAATTTGTAACCTATACAATTTCATATATTTTGGTATTCGAACTCCAGGTCCATTTCCTCCACCTTTTTTAAAATTATTCAATTTTACTGGACTACCTCTTCTAATTTGGCCAATCTTTCTTTACATTGTCGACAATCATAATAAAACGATGATCAATATCATCATAGCCCTTTATAACTTTAGTACGTACTATATATAAACAATATCATTGATGATCATCAATTTATAAACCCACATTTCTCTTTATGCATGCATAAGATATAGACATTTTCATAGTCACTGGGTACCCATGCCTCTTCAAAGGCTTTCATTATTTTCTAATGGGCTTATATCTTCATATAAGATTGTATCTCTTTCGAGATTAAATACATAGGAAATATAGATATTTCATATAGTATTATATTATTTGGGTTGCATGGACCTTTTAATATAGTCTCAACTTCAATGGAGCCAATTGTGGACTACTTAGGCACACAACTAGATAAATCATATACCACCACTTTAGATTGCCTAATTAGGACATCAACATTTTGATGTGATTTGTCACTTCAGCTGTGTTTTTAAATGCTTCTAGCATTTGACTTGCAATCTTCTAGATTGCGATTTCTTTCATACTTTACTTTTATATTAGGTGACACAAAAATTTGATGAAACAATAATGAATGCATTTCATAGCAATTCACGTCGTTCTTCAGGAACAACCGTTCTCCACCTAACTACGGGAAATTGATCTCATCACAATAATGCTATTTGATTGGAGTGGTAAGTGTTGTCCTTTAGAGACCAAATATAAATAATATAAAGATGATAACGTGAAGCAAAATCTTCAAGTTCGCTCAATATATAATGTAACATAAATATCATGGTCTCCAAAACTATTCAATCAAAAAATTAAAATTTTACATCATAATACACATCAAAGAACTTCTCATTCTTATCCGAAAATGAGTTCATATTAAGCAAACTATGACTAATATGCTTTTGGCATGAGACCATAAGTACTAGTCATGTTTATTCATAATTTCACCATTAACTCCATTGTGTGAATGTATGAAGCTATGGAAGTTTCTTCTGCAACTAAGTAATATCAAACATTGTATAATTTGACCTATCAATAGCTTTTGGTCATGCTTGCAAAACCTAATATGATATTTACCAAAATGAGTGGTAATTAAACTCAAAAATAATTCTTAACTTAAATACTTGTGCGTGTTGTTTCACTAACAATAAATATCATAATTCTTGGAGGCTTTGTCATACAAGACCCTCCCCTTATACTATTAAACTTCAAAAACATTTCACTTTCGGGATAATGTGTAAGTGACATTTGTTTCCAAAAATGATATAGAGCTTACATTCACTTCAGTGAGTTATGTATGCTTATATTTCTTCAGGAAATAATATATCCAATCATATAAAATTTGTGGATACATAATAAAGACTTTATATTTACCAACAATTGAAACACATCATATTTTCCATATTGCGACTGCTGAAGCACCTAGAATATGAAAGGCTAAATTTATTCATTTATGCTCTTCAACATTACAATCTACTTGGATCTCTATTTTCTTTCTTATTTGTATATACAAGAATATCCACTTTTAGGATATCCATGAAAAATATAACAATAATAATAATAATTCATTGAACTTATGGTTCATATAATATACTTAAAACATTCTTTGTGGATTTAAAATTTCAAAATCCATAACTTATGGTTTGGTAATAACTTCTGGTTCAGAATACAAATTAAATATCCAAAACTTCAGGTTTTGATTAAAATGTGTAATCAAAACTTCAGGTTTTGAATCAAGTATGACATTGCAAACATTTCGGATTTTTATAATCTCAAATTAAATTTTGTATTTCATATATGTGTCATGAAACTTCTAATTTCAACTAATTGCTTGACATGGAACTTCTGGTCCAAATAAAATATAAATAAATAATTCACAAAGACAATGAGTACTAATTTCTTTTTTTAAAACCTTATAATAATAATCACACCGAATTCTAAAGTAAAAATAAAATATGACAAAATATGAAACATAAAATAGAAGGTTATAAGATAAATTGAATATATCGAACGATTCTGAGATAAATTTAATTTATAGAATTACATGTTCTAATATGAAGATATTCGTAAATTTCTATTATAAACTGAAAATTTAAAAAGTTTCGAACGTCAAGTTTCAAAGTATAGAACTTCGGGTTCTAGCAAGTCATAAAAATAAAAATTTTGGCTATAGATTGAATTTGATCTTGAACATCATGTTCAAAAGATCACATAAAAGTATTGATTTTAAGAAAAATATGTTCAAATGAATCCAAGGTCTTTCAAGCTTAATTTGATAGCAATATCATAGATATGATAATTGAAGAACTTTAGGTTCCAATTAGATTGTGTGATATAAAATTACAGGTTCTAATCAAATATAAGGATAATAGAAACTAAGAACCAATGAACTTGAAAGTTCCAATCTTTTGATTCCACTGTGGAAAACATGATAAAGAAAAAAGAAAAAAAAAATTTGATTATGAACTTCAGGTTCAATTAATATTCTATATATGTTATTCCAGAACTGCATGTTCTTGACATGACATGAACTACGGGTTCATATTAATATTAATCTAAATAAACAATTATGAACTTAGGATATATATTAATATATATATTGGAAACTGGGACGAACCTGGCCGACTGTGGCTCCTAGGTTGGCAAACCTGTTACTGATTTGGATAGGAGAGTATCCAGGAAAGGGGACGATCTAGGAAGGAGGCTCATATTTAGCTTGACTCATTGATGGCAGGAGGACTCGGAGTGACTGAGGTTGACTTGGTTGACTAGTTTGACTCTTTTGTTTATCTTTTTCTTTTTCGCTTCTTCTTTCTGCCATTGTTTTCCCTGCAGAAATTCTTTGGTAAGGAAATCAGGAATAGAATTCTCACTTCCTCTCAAATATTCAATATCAAAATCAAAAATACTCAAAATAGCTTGCCAACGTGCAAATATTTGTTTGTATGCAATATTTTGAACATCTTTTTCTAATACATGCTTAGCAGACTTACAATCAACTCTGACTAAATTTTTTTGATTTAATAGATCATATTGAAATTTATGAATGCATAATACAATAGATAATATTTCTTTCTTAATACTACTATAATTACTTTGAGACTAAGACCAAGTGCCGGAATGAATTCGAATGATTTGCTCAGATTGATCAGAAGTGACTCTCTGTTTGAGGATTCCTCCATAACCTATATTAAAAGCATCAGTTTCAACAATTTTAAATGAATTAGCAGAAGGAATACCAAGACAGGGAAGAGTCTTGATATGAGTTTTGATCTGTTTGACAATCTCAGTACGAGTAGATGACCATAGGGGAGGATTATTTTGGAGACGATCAAATAAAGGCTTACATTGTTTTCTCAGATTTTGATAAAAGTCAGAAACATAATTTAGAGATCCTAGAAATCTCTAGAGTTGACTCTTGTCTAGGATTTGGTCAGGAAACTTATCAGCAAACTGGATAACTCGATCTATGGGACTAATCTGTGACTGGCAGATGTTAAACCCAAGAAATCTCACATTAGTTTGGAATAACTTAATTTTCTGAGCAGAAATAACTAAACCATTTTGTTTAATTATCTGTAAAAACTTATATAGGTGTTTCCAGTGTTGTTCTATGGACTCAGAGAATATAAGTACATCATCAATATAAACTATGGAGAAATGACTGAAAGGATTAAAGATTTCATTCATTATGTTCTGAAACTCACTAGGCGCATTATTAAGACTGAAGGGCATAACATTCCACTCATAATGACCAAAGGGGGTAACAAAAGCAGTTTTATATCTATCAGACTCAGAAATTTGAATTTGCCAAAATCCACTTTTCATATCAAACTTAGAAAAGATGACTGATTTTTCTAATATGTTGATTAAATCCCTTTTGTTAGGAATTGGATATCAAATCCATTCTAAGAAGGAAGAATAGAAAGAAAAATATGCAAAGAGATTATAAAATTGACGCAACTTATGCATGAAACAAATTAATGAATATATGAAAATAGATGCAGTTAAAATAATCAATTTTCAAAATATCTCAAAATATATTGATAACAAGGAGAATGCAAAACACTTACAAAGATCCTAGTTTCACCACTTAGTTCTTCAGAGCATTGGTACTGATAGAACTTTGAAACTGAGAAAATTGTAGTGTACTAAATTATATTCTCCTGAAAATAGAGGCCGGGGCCTTCTTAAAAAGACAAATAAAACAGATTCAGATAACTTTTGGTGAGCTGGCAACTTTGGATGCTTGTGAACAAATAACTGTAGGAGCACGCGAAAACTTTTGCTTTTACTGAGTGCAGCAACTTTTACTTTGTCGGGGAATCTCAAAAAGAACACGGCTTTCAGACTGATGAATGCATAAGTTCGGATGCTTTTTTTCAGGGCTCATGATGCGAGGCAACTTTAACTTTACTTTAACTTTAATCATCCCCTAGATTGAAAGGACCAAAATCATAGGGGTCTTGCTCATCTGGATAATCACTCCACCGCATCTTTGGGGCGGGAGCCTGTTGATTGACTGGTTTTGGCTGACTAGTGGATGTTTGTGACGCATGGGAGGCATCACTGTCTACATCATCATTCATCTGGGATGCTTGAAGCATTAATTGGCGAGCAATTTCTTGTAACTCAGACTTAGATCTTCCCTCGATTGGGAGAGAAGAATGTGATGTGGCAGGGGAACTCTTTTTCTCAGAATGCGGATTCCTGACTGGCGGAAAATCAGCATAAACATAATCTGCAATACGCACAAGTTTAAATTTATCCCACCATTTGATTGAAAACTAGCGAGATAGGACTCTGGTTTCCCAATTAACCTGATAGGACCATTTGAGGATCCAAGGAACTTTATATTTGGCAACAAAATGGAGAAGGTTGGGGAAGAACAGCTCATATTCTTTGAACTTATTTTTATTGGTAAAATAATTGACTAATTCTTGCATAGGAGGAGGAAATAAATCAGTGACTGGACCATGTTTTTCCCACCAGTGATTGAACCAGTAAGGAAAATGACTCTTGAATTTGCTATCAAAGTTTAAGAACCAGGAGTGACTGAAATCAACTGTTTGGTGAAGCAAGATAGAATACTATGCTTCGATATAATCATAATAGCTATGTTGAAGTTCTGATTGGAGAACTTTGAGATCATAAGGATGACTACTCCATTCATTTTCATTGATAATTTGGTGAATGTAAAGTGAATGATAGAAGATGATATGAGGGTTTTCTCTGTCTTTAATTGGCTTAATGGTGATAGAATGGGTCTCATGAAGGATATCTCTGTAATATTTTAGATTCTTAAATGGTGCTGGGGGAATGAAATGACTATTGGGTGGAAAATAAGATTTAGCTATGGTGATGGGATTAGCAATTGAATTATATTTGGACTCAATGACAAACATGTGACTATGACTCTTGATCATATATGGAGATGTCTTATGGTAAGAAGCAATTGGGGGATTAGTGACGGCAATATCCTGGAAAGGATCATGACTGGAAATTAGAGCAGACTGGAAACTAGGGCGAACCTGGCCGACTGTGGCTCCTAGGTTGGCAAACCTGTTACTGATTTGGATAGGAGAGCATCTCGGGAAGGGGATGATCTAGGAATGAGGCTCATATTTAGCTTGACTCATTGATGGCGGGAGGACTCGGAGTGACTGAGGTTGACTTGGTTGACTAGTTTGACTCTTTTGTTTATCTTTTTCTTTTTCGCTTCTTCTTTCTGCCATTGTTTTCCCTGCAGAAATTCTCTGGTAAGGAAATCAGGAATAAAATTTTCAGTTTCTCTCAAATATTTAATATCAAAATCAAAAATACTCAAAATAGCTTGCCAACGTGCAAATATTTGTTTGGATGCAATGTTTTGAACATCTTTTTCTAATACATGCTTAGCAAACTTACAATCAACTCTGACTAAAAAATTTTGATTTAATAGATCAGATTGAAATTTATGAATGCTTATAATACAATAGATAATATTTCTTTCTTAATAGTACTATAATTACTTTGAGACTAAGACCAAGTGCCGGAATGAAATCGAATGATTTGCTCAGATTGATCAGAAGTGACTCTTTGTTTGAGGATTCCTCCATAACCTATATTAGAAGCATCAACAATTTTAAATGAATTAGTAGAAGGAATACCAAGACAGGGAAGAGTCTTGATATGAGTTTTGATCTATTTGACAATCTCAGTATGAGTAGATGATCATGGGGGTGGAGACGATCAAATAAAAGCTAACATTGTTTTCTCAGATTTTGATAAAAGTCAGAAACATAATTTCGAGATCCTAGGAATCTCTAGAGTTGACTCTTGTCTAGGATTTGGTCAGGAAACTTATCAGCAAACTGGACAACTCGATCTATAAGACTAATTTGTGACTGGCAGATGTTAAACCCAAGAAATCTCACATTAGTTTGGAATAACTTAATTTTCTTAGCAGAAATAACTAAACCATTTTGTTTAATTATCTGTGAAAACTTATACAGGTGCTTCCAGTGTTGTTCTATGGACTCAGAGAATATAAGTACATCATCAATATAAATTATGGAGAAATGACTGAAAGGATTAAAGATTTCATTCATTATGTTCTGAAACTCACTAGGCGCATTCTTAAGACCAAAGGGTATAACATTCCACTCATAATGACCAAAGGGGGTAACAAAAACAGTTTTATATCTATCAGACTCAGAAATTTGAATTTGCCAAAATCCACTTTTCATATCAAACTTAGAAAAGATGACTGATTTTTCTAATATGTTGATTAAATCTCTTTTGTTAGGAATTGGATATCGAATCCATTCTAAGACAGTATTAAGTGGTTTATAATTAATAACTAGTCTTGGGACACCACGTTCTAATTCAGCATTTTTCTAGACATAAAAAGTAGGACAAGACCAGGGTGACTTACTTTTATGGATTAATCCTTTTTTAAGTAAATCGGTAATCTCAATTTTGCAAAATTCCATTGACTCTTGGTTCATTTGAATGGGTCATGCTTTAGTAGGAATATTTTTCTCACTAAAAATTTTGACATAGGGAAGGCTAACAACATGTTGTTTCCTATGCCAAAATGCTTTGGGTAGCTCAGAACAGACTTCTTGTTTTAGTTTTTCTTCAAATTGTTGTATTTGTAATTGTAAAGACTTATGACTTAGTTGTTGCTCAATTCTTTTAGATTTAACTTCTTCCTGGAGAAATCTTAATTGTTTATCTTTGTTTCGGATGACCTGGACTGTTTTGGTGACTGCATTTTTTTGTAATTCTTTTAAACTATGTAACTCAGGTTTACTCAAAAATTCGAACTTAATCTTTTCTCCTAAACAGGTGGAAATGACACCATCGTGTTCAACTTGGAAAGGGTACAGAAGGGCAATGAACGGTAGACCTAGTATAACTTCATCAGTAATGTTTTTTATTAAAACAAAAGAAGTTTTAAAGCAGATTTTGTTTTGACAGACATGTGCTTTAGGGATCTCATAATTCAATTGGAGGGACTTTCCTGAAGCAGTGCTTAACGATTCTCTTGACTTTTTGTAATACTTAGTTGGGATTAGGCCTTCTTGGATACAATTAAGGTCGGCTCCGGAATCAAAAAGGGCAACTATGTTTAACTCAAAATTTTGAACAAATATAGTGACTCGAGCGTACCATTTTTTAAAATTTACATGTTTAATTAAATTAACGGTTTGTTCTTGAATAGAGTTTTCTTCATCTGAGTTAGTGGGACTTTCTGGTTTAGACTCAGAAATTTTCTTTTCTAATATGTTAATCAAATTTTGTTTTATCTCATAATTTTCAGTTTGTAATTTTTGACTTATTTGTCTTAACTCAATGATTTCTTTTTTTATTGACTTTATTTCTAGTTGTAAATCTTGTAAGGTGATTTCTTTCTTTTTCTTAAATTTTTCTAAAGTTGTGTTTAGGTTTATCCTTTGGGTGGACTGCTTTGGTTTTTTCTTGGCTGATGACTTTCTTTAATTTCTTTAGATACTCAGATTTTAATTTTGGATTTTCAACTTTGCTTATTAAATCAATTAATAGTTCTTCTTGTTCGTCCTGTTTGGTGAGAACACTGATTGACTTAGACTTACAGCAATTATCCTGGCAACCAAATTGGATTATGGGGGAACTGGGTTGTGACTTAGAAGAATATATTTCGGAAGACTCAGTATAGCTAACCATGGTTTCGTTTTCACTGGACTCAGAATTTCTTAACTCAAGGACTTGGATTAATTTGTTTCTATCTTCATCCGTGATTTTTAATTGTTTGATCGTGTCTTTAACTTTACAATTATTAGCGTAATGACCATACTTTTGACATTTATAACATTTTACTTTTCTTTTGTCGGGTTTTTTCTTAAAGTTGCTGTTCGTATCTTTATTGTAATTCTTTTTCCAATTTTTCCTAGGGGAGAATCTCCTTTTACTATAAAATTCATTATCTTCATTATTGTGTTGGAAGGACTGTTTTCTGCGTGAATAATGACGCTTTTTGCTAAACTGTCAGTTGTGATGACTAGGCTTGTTTTTTTTGGACGGGGGAACAGACATTAAACCATAATGTTCGCAGAAATTATCTAATTCATATTTGGCAGAATTTCTTTCAGACTGGATCTGTTTACCAATTTTCACATCGACACACATTCGCATTTCGACTTGATTAATGGTACTGATTATGTTTCCATAAGTTCAGTTATCCCAATCAATATGACCTTGTTCATTACTAAGGGTTGATCGGATTTTATGGGCAAATAAGTTTGGCAATCCATTAACAAATTTTTCTTTCCAGAATGGTTGGTTACTATCTTCTCTAATCATAACTCTGGAAATAAACACATCTTTATACCATCTAAAATCATATAATTTAGGACATCTTAAATTACTTAATTGATCATGTATTCTGGCAGTAGTATTACTAGGTGTTCCTATAAAATGATCGACTATTGTGTAAAGCAATGTGTTAACTCCATCCTCAATGCCTTTACCTATTTGTTCATCAAAAATAGGAAGACCATCTTCATTAAGTTTTAGCGCATGAATTATCCGTTGTTTAGACTCATGAGTTAGGTGATTATCCCACCAAGAACGAAGAGTTCCTGTGAAACCTGTTTCTAACAAGGGAACAATTTCAGACTATCTGAAACTGTGATTGGTAATATAACTATTGGCGACCATAGACATATGTTGAAGCTTATTAAGGATTTCTTGTTCAGAAAGACCATCAATATTCCATTCGTATAGTTTATCGGAAGAAACAGAAAGCTGGCTTTGAGTGTTTTGTTCTTCGAATTGAATGTCTGGTAGTGTAGGCTTGGAATACCAATTTTTTGTGAGGCTAGTGAGGCTGACTCTGTTTGTTAATCTTTGTACTTGTGGATTTTGTTCAAGCTCAAGATTTTTGAACGCATTTTCAATTTTAGAAATATTACTAGATTCAGTATCTATGTTGGCTATTGATTCAGACTCAGAGGAATGATGAAGTATGATTGGCTCAAAGAAACTTAAGACTTTAACGCTTGATTCAACTTTTTCCTTATCCTTCCGTTTGGTTGGTGTTAATTCTTCTAACATTTTCTCAATTTTTGACATTGTGGTTTTTGTTTTGAAAGTTGGACTGGACTTTAGATCTTGGAAGGTGACTAAAGGTTTCTGATCAAGGGGCTTAGGAGCGATTTCTTTTGGAAGTAATTTGTCAACTTTTGTTTCTATTTTGTTGAGTTGTTTTCCTATGACAACTAAACTCTGGTTGGTATAATTATTTTGTTCAATTACCATTTTATTTTCTAAATCAGGGATCTTAAAAGGACTGGCAATAACTTGTGCATTCTGGTGTTGGATAACTATTGATTCGACAGGGGGATGACTGGCAAGGACTTTAGTGTGATCTATTTTTTCTCAATTTTCTTGAATTAAGGTTTTTAATTTGTTAGTTAAATATCGGCTTTCTACAAAATCAAGGTAATATATTTCAACTTGAGTAGAACGCATGTATTCTTTCCATTCATTAAATATCTGTTGTCTTTTGACTCTATCTGGGATTACTGAGCGATAATTTTCTCGTCTTACTTGATTTTCAAGAGCATGTAAGCGACTTTCTAATTTTTTCCAATTAATTTCAAATTTCTTATTAAGTGTTTGATAGATTCATATTTTGCATATATAATCTACCTTTATTTGCATTGTTTTCATGTGAAATTGGTTAGTTTAATGTGCTTGGTGGAGATTTTGTAGGAAATCATACTTAGCAAGGCTTTGGAGCAAAAACTATAATTTTGGAAGCTTAAGGGATCAAAATGGGTGGAATTATCATCTCAACAAAATCTCAAGAAGTCACTCTGTCATTTCATCAAACACCTGGAGTGCATCTGTGCAAGTGTCAATTTATATCCACAACTGGTCTCAGTGACCAGCGCCAGAAAGATTGAGTTAGAGAAGCTTACCATCGCATCACTGCCTTTCTCATGAAGAAGAACCCATCGTGAATTGCTGAAATGGTGGTTGCATCATTTGAGCAATTGAAAGAGATGCTAGATGACAAAATAATGAAATGGTCTGAAAGGAAAGAAAGCAACATGAATGAACTACACTATTGCCAACGTAAAAGGCTGGCTTAACAATTGTGAAACAATTGTTGGTTACCTTTTTTTTGTTGAGCCACCACCATCAGCTACTTTTGGAGCAAAGCATGGGTATTGGCTGGACACTTGATATACTTTCCTATTTTTTCCTTAAAACCCCAAAGCCAATTCCCTCTATCTTTTGAAACCGCATGTTACTCTTCCTTTTGAGAATAGGTATTGTTTTTTTTAATACATTCCTATTTTTCCTTTCCTTCCTAAATAAATATTATCTTCCTTATTTTTGGAGGAAAGTAACCTAATAACCTAATAGCCAGATCATCTTTTTTCCACCATCGTCTTCTCTACCATATTTTTCCACCAACTTTCAGTCAACCAGAGAAATATCATAGAGAGCCAAGAATTTGCTGCTGCTTTATTTGTGGAGCTTTTGAAGGTGTTCCTGTGAAGATTTTGAAGATCAAGTTCATCGGCCAAATTGGTTTTATGACAATAATTCTCTTGTTTATATTTTCTTCTGTCATGAACTAATTTCCTCGCTAGGGCTACGATGTAGCCTAACCTTGAATACTTAATTTCTATCGTTATATTAATTTCTGCTTATTATCTATTTGTTACTGTTCTTAATGATTTAAATATCTAGCTAATATTTAATTGATGATCCAAGCGGAGACCGAGAGGTGATGTTTGGTGTTTGCTTCTTGTAACAAATACCATGACTTGAATGAGTGCCCGAGAGGGACTAGCATGACTCATGCAGTTTTCTTGTAGGTTCTCATAGAACTTAATGGGTTCTTGGTTTTCTAAATCTGTTGCTCGAGAGAGAATGGGTTGTTAATTGAGAATACTTTTGGTTGAGCCCGAGAGGGGATATCGAATGAATTAGGAGAAACCATCGAATGAATTAGGAGAAACCAACTGTCAACATGGATAGTAATTATGGTTAATTGGCTATAAGAATTAAGTAGAATTGGTTATGGTGAAGTCGGATGCTCTAGTGTCTCATCATCTTAATTTTCTATCGTTAATTAAATTGTTATTTTTCATAATTGTTTTAGTTTTCTTAAAATTAATCAATTTTCTTAATCAACTGTTCAAATAGACTTATGCATTAATCATAATTGGTAGTTAATAGGAAATTACAGTCTTCGTGGGAACGACACTCTACTTATTTCTATATTACTTGTACGGATTGTGCGCTTGCAATAATTTCACAACAGTGTTCGAAGTTGGTTATCAGTTTTACAACTAGCTTCGACAAAATCAGATTGAGTTGGGGATTCAGGGGATTCAGGAGACTCAGATTTATTATCTTCTGGTGGTTTTCCATAAATAGGCTGAGTGACTTGTGCAGTTTTTCTTAGTGATTTCAATTTTAAATCAATTAAAGCTTTCTCTAACTCTAGGTCTCGTTCTAGGGTAGAGGAAGAGGCTGCAAAGGAATGCCTTGCAGGAATATGACGCTGGGATTAACCAGGTGTCGGTAACTGTTGTAACTGGACTGTTGATTTATGTGGGACTTGGTGACCAAAATTGATTTTAACTGTTCCGTCTAAATATTGTTGTATGTAGTCTAAATCGTTTAGACTACATTGGATAGGAACTGGAGGAATCTCAGTGGTTAGGGTCCAATCAGTGGGAAGAGTGACATCTGACCATTTGATTGAGTGAGGAACTCTAACTGTAGCATCAGGCGTATGACTTTGAATTAACAATGTTTGACTCTTCGGACTCTTATTTAGGGCTTGGAAATTCATGCTTGTGCCTGTGACTTTATAATATATTCTGTAAACTAATACTAGGGGTTGGCTTCCTGGCAAAACATCATAACCTTCAGTTTTAATATTTAGAGTGAGTGTTTTTAATATATGTGGATCGCTCAGGCTGACTGTAAAATCTGGATAACAATCAAAATGAATTGGGCCATTGGCAAGACTGGACTCAATAATTCCTAACGTACTGTCGTTAAAATTATTAAATTTGGCATCACGCAGACAGAGAAGGATATAAGCTTTTAATCCTAGGTTTGACGACCACCTGGACTAGACCAATATGAAGAAAATTGTTTCCATCAGTTTTATGTTTTCTTATTGACTCAAGATTAAGTAATTGACACGTCTCATGACTTTTACTTAGGGCATAGACTTGTTCGACTGTTTTAACATGGGTGGTTGACTTAAAACTAGATAATGACCATTTTTTCTTATAGATGTCCTGACTGGGAACTCGAGGTATATTCCAATCTTTATAATCTAAATTACTATTATTCTCATATTCAATTTGTTATTCATTTACTATCTTTGAGAGACTACTATTGGCTCTGGAGCTGCTAGAACTGTAAGAGTTGGTTCTAAGAAAACGACTCATTTTTACTCAAGGTTATGGGTTTGGACTCCTAAAGAAGAAGATGAACAGAAACTTCTAATACAGACTCCATGGGTAACAGCACACCTAAAATTCTCTTGCCCTCCTACTAATGCCACTACCGCTCAAACCTCCCTGGGACTTACTATTTGGAACGGGACTTACAATTCGGACACCAAGAGAGAGAAGGACAGGTGAACTGAAAGACCAGAAGAAGAAAAGAAGAAACTGAACACTTTACAACTCAAAAAACCTAAACCAGCTACTTGGGTTGGATGAGTTGCAGACTTAGACTAACTCTTCATCACTTATGGCTCTGATACCAGAAGGGGTCTAGAACCAATGAGAAAAGAAGGAAGAACAGAAAGAAGAATATGCAAAGAGATTATAAAATTGACGCAACTTATGCATGAAACAAATTAATGAATATATGAAAATAGATGCAGTTAAAATAAGCATTAGTCAAAATAATCAATTCTCAAAATATTATATATATATATATATATATATGTATGAAACTTCAAGTTCGGGTGCCTATATCAAATTCAAAAGAATACCTGGTTTGGACTGCAACTCCAAATTTGTAGTAATATGATATTGTTCAAGGTAACAAAATAAAACGATAATAAAATTAAAAAAAATAGAAGTTATGAAATCCAAATAATATTGGAACTTCATGTTTTTAACATGATGTGTATTTTTCAGCCCAAAATCATAATACATATGCACTTGTTGAAATATCGATTTGGAGGTTGACACAATTAGAACTTCAATTTCTAGAATTTACCTATTTTAATGCACATGTGGCCAAAACTTATAGTTTGGATTTGACATTGAACTTCTGGTCATATTAAGAACTTCATGTCCTTAAATATAAATTATTGAAATGAAAATAAATAATTGAATACTAACTTCTTTGCACGGGCTTCCGTGCATGCTAAAGACTTTTTGTTAATCACGGGCGCTATATGCATCTTCCGAAGTTTTGTAAATATTTTTTTGCAATTGTATTTATATAGATGTCTGTTTCAACAGTTTCATATTTTAATCAAGCACGTGTGATAAATTGTCATCTTAAAAGTTTTCCTTCATCCACCGTATTTTTCTAGACGTCCATCTTAGCAGTTTCTTTTTTTCTTTTATAGCATGTGAACTGTTAAGAAGGATAATTATTTACACCAAGCTGAGATATATTGTGTATTTGCAGTTGTAAGAACAACTGCTCTCCTTGATTCCTTGCATTGTCTTTGCGAAAAATCAACTAAAACAGATGCCTAAGAATACATATTAACCAGAATATTATATTGTACAAAATAATGAAGTAATGTGAAAATATTAGAGAGTTGAATTATACTATTCCTCTTTGTAACGTTATAGTACCCTCGTATCCAAAAAAATTGTAAAATCGGCCTTTAATCTTGTAAACCTCATTTTACTAGAATAAGGACTCCAATTTACATCCTTATGGTCTGAACTTACCAATTCTATGTAATGTGGATCTATATCTTTGTAAAATAAGCATTTACAACATTAAGGATTATAAGAACCCTAATGTTGTAATGATGGTGCAAAAACCTATAAATTACTACCCAATTTGTGTAACTTACATGTTTAAGGATCATTTTTATAATGTTATGGTACCCTTGTATCCTAATCATTGTAAAATCTGCATTTAATCTTGTAAACCCTCATTTTGCTAGAATAAGGACCCTAGTTTACATCCTCATGGTCAGGACTTACCAATTCTTTGTAATGTGGATACATATCTTCCTAAAATAAGAATTTACAACATTAAGGATTATGAGAACCCTAATGTTGTAATCGTGGTGCAAAAACTTGTAAATCACTATCCAAATCGTATAACTTATATGTTTATGGATCCTTTTCGTAACGTTATGGTACCCTCGTATCCCAACCATTGTAAAATCGACCCTTAATCTTGTAAATCCTCATTTTCCTACAATAAGGACCCCAATTTACATCCTTATGGTATGGATTTACCAATTCTTTGTAATTTGGATACAAATCCTTGTAAAACAAGGATTTATAATTTTAAGGATTATGAGAACCTTAATGTTATAATCGTGGTGCCAAAACCTATAAATCACTACACCCACATCGTGTAACTTACATGTTTATGAATCCTCTTTACAACGTTATGGTACCCTCATATCCCAATCATTTTACTAGAATAAGGACCCCAATTTACATCATCGTGGTCCGGACTTACCAATTCTTTGTAATATGGATACGTATTCTTATAAAACAAGGATTTACAATATTAAGGATAATGAGAACCCTATTGTTGTAATCGTAGTGCAAAAACCTATAAATCACTATCCAAATCCTGTAACTTACATGTTTATAGATCATCTTTACAACGTTATGGCATCATCGTATCCCAACCATTGTAAAATCGGCCTTTAATTTTCTAAACCCTCATTTTAATAGAATAAGGACCCCAATTTACATCCTCATGGTCCGGACCTACAAATTCTTTGTAATGTGGATACAAATTCTTGTAAAATAAGTATTTACAACATTAAGGATTATAAGAACTCTAATGTTGTAATCATGGTGCCAAAACCTATAAATTACTACCCAAATAGTGTAATTTACATATTTATGGATCCTCTTTACAACGTTACCAATCATTGTAAAATTTCCCTTTAATATTGTAAATTCTCATTTTACTAGAATAAAGACACCAATTAACATCCTCATGGTCCGAACTTACCAATTCTTTGTAATGTGGATACATATCCTTGTAAAATAAGGATTTACAACATTAAGTATTATGAAAATCCTAATGTTGTAATCGTAGTGCAAAAAACTATAAATCACTACCTAAATCATGTAACTTACATGTTTATAGATCCTCTTTACAACGTTATGATATCATCATATCCCAACCATAGTAAAATTGAGCCTTAATCTTGTAAACCCTCATTTTATTAGAATAAGTACCCAATTTATATCCTCATGGTCCGGACTTACCAATTCTTTATAATGTGGATACAAATCCTTGTAAAATAAGTATTACAACATTAAGGATTATGAGAACCCTAATGTTGTAATCGTGGTATAAAAACCTATAAAATCACTACCCAATTTGTGTAACTTACATGTTTATGGATTCTCTTTACAACTTATAGTACCCTTGTATCCCAATCATTGTAAAATCGGCTCTTAATCTTGTAAACCCTCATTTTACTAGAACAAGGACCCCAGTTTACATTCACATGGTCCGGACTTATCAATTCTTTGTAATGTGGATACATATCTTCGTAAAATAAGGATTTACAACATTAAAGATGATGAAAACCCTAATGTTTTAATCATGATGCAAAAACTTGTAAATCACTACCCAAATTGTGTAACTTATATGTTTATGGATCATCTTTATAACGTTATGGTACCCTCGTATCCCAACCATTGTAAAATCGGCCTTTAATCTTGTAAACCCTCATTTTACTAGAATAAGGACCCCAATTTACATTCTCATGGTCAAGATTTACCAATTCTTTGTAATGTGAATACAAATCCTTGTAAAAAATAAGGATTTATAACATTAAGGATTATGAGAACCTTAATGTTGTAATCGTGGTGCCAAAACCTATAAATCACTACCCAAATCGTGTAGCTTACATGTTTATGGATCCTCTTTACAATATTATGGTACCCTCGTATCCCAATCATTGCAAATCGGCCCTTAATCTTATAAACCCTCATTTTACTAGAATAAAGACCCCAATTTACATCCTCATGGTTCGGACTTACCAATTCTTTGTAATATGGATACATATTCTTATAAAATAAAGATTTACTACATTAAGGATTATGAAAACCCTAATGTTGTAATCGAAGTGCAAAAACCTATAAATTACTACCCAAATTGTGTAACTTACATGTTTATAGATTCTTTTTACAATGTTATGGTACCCTTGTATCCCAACCATTGTAAAATCAGCCCTTAATCTTGCAAACCCTTATTTTACAAGAATACCAATTTACATCCTCATGGTTCTGACTTCTAATTCCTTGTAATGTGGATCCATAACCTTATAAATTGTAGAAATACAACATTATGGATTGGTTGAACCCTAAATTTGTAATCGCGGTCCATAAATTTGTAAATTGCGACCTAATGCTTGTAACATGCATGTTTATGGATTGTCCTTTCAACGTTATGATACCCTCAATATCGAAAACTTGTAAAATCGGCACTTAATCTTGTAAATCCTCATCTTTACTAAAATAAGGACCTAATTTACATCTTCAAGGTCCATAGTTACCAATTTCTTTGTAATGTGGATCCATATCCTTGTAAAATTAGGATTTACAACATTATCGATTAGGTGAACCCTAATGTTGTAATCATGGTTCAAAAACTTGTAAATTACTAACCAAATCTTGTAAATTATAAGTTTTGGAATCCTCTTACAATGTTGTAGTACCCTCCAAACTATTGTAATACCGATCCTTAATTTTGTAAACCCTCGTGTTTACTATAATAAAGAGCCCATTTTACATCCTTAAGGTCCACACTTATCAATTCCTTGTAATGTTGATCTATGTCCTTATAAAAGGGGAATTTGTATAGGAAGCTGGTAACTTTCTTCTCCTTCATTACCTAATTTAGTATTTTATTATGTTACATACATATATAAAATTTTGAGTATTTTAGTTGAAATTATACATATTATATGTAAATACTATATTTATGAGTATATATATAGATGTGAAGGGGTAACTTGTATAACAAGGATATGAACCAAAAATCAGAGAAGGATCATAAGGGAAATTTTTTGGGAACATGAATATGTGGATGAGAATATATTAAATTATTTGTTTAGGCATAGAAATAAGTTTGTAAAAGCATATTTTGAATATGCTATGAGTCATATTCAAGAAATAATATATAGTTTTAGTTTTAAGACATTTGTTTGAAATTATTTTAGAATTAGCTTGAATTCTAAAATTTCGTACATGAGAAGTGAATGAGATGGTAACTCAATCACTTTCTTCCCCTTCATTACCTAATTTAGTATTTTGTTATGTTACATACTCATATAAAATTTCTAGTATTTTAGTTGAAATTGTATGTATTATATGTAAATATCATATTTATGTATTATATATTGATTATAAAGTGCAATATATATTATTTAAGTATTATATTATTAGATATTCTTATTTAACATTTTTTTATTGATCAGAGCGTGAACCAATTATATTATGAGGATATGAACCAAAAATCAGAGAAGGATCATAAGGGAAATTTTTGTTGGAAGATGCTATGAGTCATGTTCAAAAATTAATATATATTTTTTGTTAAAAGGTATTTGTTTAAAGTTATTTTTAGAATAAGCACGAATACATATATATTTTATATATAATAATATTTCATCTTGAGAAGTAATTATAGTGTGGCTTCAGAGTATGGTCATATAATATTTATTATAATACAAGTTGATATTTATTAATTTTATGTCTTAAAAGTTGAATATCTTATCATTAAATGATATTATAACACGTGAACAAGTTATACTATGTAGTCATATTTTAGCTCTTTATAATAATTTATTCACATTTAAGAAATAACAAAACAAAAAGAATAGTTTAGATGTTCAAAAATTATTTTTGGTTATAAGTATTAAAAAAAAAAAATTCAGTTCGGCTAACTGGATTTATATAAAGCTACCCAAGTTTGATTGTTTTTGGTTATAAGTTATATGAAGCAACCCCTAACTCATGAATCATGAAAAAAATCTTCAAGTGTTATAAAATAATTAAAATAATTGTAACAACATTATGGTCCACCCTAATTCATAACATTGTAATACCCTAATTTACAAAGAAAATGACATATAGTACCAAGGTAAGAATGAACTTTGGAGTAAAATTGTGTCATTATCCTTGTAAATACAACTGAAAATCTTGTAATCTATGAGAAAACTTGTAAACTTTCTACTTTTATATTTATTTTTCTTGACTTTTTAACAATGAACTATAAAATCCATGGGCATATTAGGAAAATAATACAAATTTATAATACATCTTGGATGTCTATGAAAGTACAAGCATGTAACATAGAGTTCAACAATTAATATAGTTCTTATTTAGAAATTGATTTCAACCAATTACATAGACAAAACTTGAGGTGAAAAAATTTGATGGATAAAGACTTTGAAGCTCTCAAATAAATGTTTTTTTTTCGCATTCACCAATTCTATGAAACAAAAGAAACAAAAATTAAAACTTAACCACAACTAGCCGTAATTCATATAAATGAAACCAGCTACTCATAATGAAATTGAGTAAAGCTACAATGAGGTGACATATCAAAATCAGAAGAAAAAAAGAGTCTAAAACGGTTCTCATAAAAAAAGAGTCTAAAACGGTAACTTTAGATTTATAAAAGTAAACAAATGCCATTGTGAAATTCATAAGCGTGTCATCGTGAGTCAAATAGAATAAATTCAATTGAAAAATAACATGTCAAGTTATATGCCAATTGCCAAACAATGAGGCCATAATTGCATGACCCTTATGCAATTGCATTTGCATTAAATATTAACAAAAGGTAAAAACTGGATAATTTGTATAACCGGTAACTATTTTTTTAAAAAATCAGGTGCATCAGTGCACCTAGTACACTATAGACGTTCCCTAAAATTAGTATGAGGTGCAAAGAACAAATAATAAGGTTCCAATAAAATCTCCCTTACTTTATATTGGATTATCATTTACCATAATAATAAATATCCTATTGATTTTAAATCAAAGTTCCCTAAAAAACTAATAATTTATCTATATATATATATATAAAGCAAAAAGCAGAGAATGGTGAAACATTCAAAATACCAAAAAATGCCCTTGGTTAATGCAAATATTAAGAATTGAAATTATTAATTAAATGCGGATAATATGGTAAATTCACAATTTTTCGTATTAAAAAATAAAATTAAAAGAAAATTCAGATAATGGATCCTATTTTTATGGAACACAAATATCCATTATCTTTTTTAATTCTAAAATAAATTAAAATTTTTTTTAAAAAAAACCTCTCGCATGCGCGGAAGCGCGTGCAGAGAGGCTAGTATATATAAAGCAAAAGACAGAGAATGGTGAAACATTTAAAATACAAGAAAATGCCTTTGATTAATGCAAACATTAAGAATTGAAATTATTAATTAAATGAGGATAATACAGTAAATTAACACTTTTAAAAAAATTAAAATCAAAAGAAAAATCAGATAATAGATCTTATTTTAATTAAACTCACTACCCATTATTTTTTTTAATTCTAAAATAAATTTAAAATTTAAAAAAAAATCGTTCGCATGCATGAAAACGCACGTGGAGAGGTTAGTTAATAATAATGAATAATAATAATAAAATATAAAAAATAGAAACATAGAGTTAAGAAATGAACATCCGCCCGAAAAATAAATGTTTAGAAAAGAACAACTCTTCCCTTGCCCAACGCAACGCCAAACACCCATCCTCTCTCTATCTCTGTACCCTTCTCCCCTATCACTCATTCTAATAACTTGGCAGGGCAGAAGACGTGTGCGAGACTTGTCAGAGGAGGAGAAGCAGGCGGCGGCTGAAGGCATTAACGTCGCCGGTCTTGAAGTGGACATGAAATTCATCACAACTTATTCTGGACCATTATATCAAATTATTTAAAATATAGTCAAACAAAAAAACAAATGTTGCCTTGGCCACTAAAAGGTGTTAGATACAGAAACTATTTGAAACTTTGAGTTGATGGTTACCGGTGTGCATGAGAATTGAGGCAAGTTTTCCATTTGTTTCTGGCGAGCCAAACATAGGTCCAAATGTTAGCTCTGTTACGTTTACCAATTGCCATGATGCATCTTAGCAACAGAGCTGGATTACCTCTCAAGGGTTTCTCTCAGGCTCTTCTTCCCATGCTGTGCAGTCTCAAGTTTCTATACCACTCCATGAACTACACGGTGACGCCTAGAATCACATCGCCTGATAGAGATTTTAGTGCCAGTTTTAATGTGGCACAATCCAACTGGCTAATTACCAGGCTTAGCAAAGATGGGAAATTTAGAGAAGCACGCCAAGTGTTTGATGGAATGCCTGACAAAGACGTTGTCACATGGACAACAGTGATCACGGGTTATATCAGATGTGGGATGATGGAGGAGGCTAGGAGTCTGTTTGACAGAGTGGATGCTAAGAAGGATGTGATCACTTGGACTGCGTTGGTCAGTGGGTATATAAGGCTGAAACAAATGAAGGAGGCAGAGAGGTTGTTTTATCAGATGCCGGTGAAGAATGTGGTTTCTTGGAACACCATGATTGATGGGTATGCACGGAATTGTCAGGTTGATATGGCTTTGGAGTTGTTTGAGAGGATGCCAGAGAAGAATGTGGTATCTTGGAATACAGTTTTAACGGCTTTGGCACACTCTGGCAGAATTGAAGAGGCAAGGACGCGTTTTAATTTGATGCCGGAAAGGGATGTTATTTCATGGACAGCAATGGTTGCAGGATTTTCAAGAAATGGCATGATTGATGAAGCTCGAGAATTTTTTGATAGGATGCCTAAAAGGAATGTGGTCTCGTGGAATGCAATGATTACAGGCTACACCCAGAATATGAGATTGGATGAGGCTCTTGAATTGTTTGAGAGGATGCCGGGGAGGGACATGCCATCATGGAATACAATGATTACTGGTTTCATTCAGAATGGGGATTTAAAGCGGGCGCAGGAATTGTTTATTCGAATGCCGCAAAAGAATGTCATCTCTTGGACTACGATGATCACAGGGTATGTACAAGATGGGCAAAATGAAAAAGCATTGATGTTTTTTTCAAAAATGCTGGTGGATAATGGGGTGAAACCGAATCAGGGAACTTTTGTGAGTGTTCTAAGTGCTTGTAGTAACTTAGCTGGTTTCAGTGAGGGGCAACAAATACATCAGATGATAAGTAAAACAGTCCATCATGAATGTGCATTCTTGGTATCAGCACTCATAAACATGTATTCAAAATGTGGGGAGTTAGTCACTGCTAGGAAGATGTTTGACGATGGATTGACAATCCATAGGGATATGGTCTCCTGGAATGGTATGATTGCAGCCTATGCACATCATGGATGTGGTATTGAGGCAATTAACTTGTTTAATGAAATGCGGAAATTAGGGTGCAAACCTGACGATGTTACTTATGTGGGGCTGCTTTCTGCATGCAGCCATGCTGGTTTGGTGGAGGAGGGGCTAAAGTATTTTAATGAGCTTCTTAGAGATGGGTCAATACAAGTGAGAGAAGATCATTACACATGCTTGGTTGATCTCTGTGGTCGGGCAGGGAGGCTCAAAGAAGCTTTTAATGTCCTTGAGAAGCTGGGGACTAAGATATCAGCATCTGTTTGGGGGGCTCTTCTTGCTGGATGTAATGTTCATGGCAACATGGATATTGGGAAGCTGGCTGCAGAGAAGCTTTTAGAGGGGGAGCCAGAGAAAGCAGGCACTTACTTGTTGTTGTGTAACATATATGCTTCATCTGGGAAATGGAGAGAAGCTGCAAAGATAAGGATGAAAATGAAAGAGAAAGGGTTGAAGAAGCAGCCTGGTTGCAGTTGGATAGAAGTTGGAAATAAGGTGCATGTGTTTGTGGTTGGTGATAAGTCTCATTATCAGTCTGAACTTATATATTCTTTAATTTACAATCTACATGAAAGAATGAAGAAGATTGGTTATATACCTTATGATGATCTGACAGTAGATGATAATTTTTCATGAACATAGATTATCGATTAGCAGATAGTTCAAAAGGCACTATTAGAAAAGTGATTAATTATCCACGACGAGTTCGCTCACATCTCTCTCTTTCGTTGGCATCTCCTCTCACTCTCTCAGACCCATCAAATTCTCCAAGGTTTTTCACGAAACCCCAGTTGCTATTTGTTTGTTTCCTTTCTTTATTTTTATGCTAAATTCTTATAAGTCCATATTCTTATGTTCTGGACTGCGAATGAATCTTCCGTTCATGGTATAGTCCATACCCTTTGGCATTTTATTTGTTGAGTCATACATTAGTATAATACTTTAACCTTGAAAAAGCGTATGAATTGATCTGTGTAATAAGTCTCTTGAGGCTCTAGAAAGAGGATCATTAGTCATAATTTTCCTTTCAAATAAATTATACCTAGATCACTTTATCTGACTTGCTTGTGTGAAAGTAATGCCAGAACTTGAATTGTAAACATAGAAAATGAAAAGCACTGGGTGGCTTATCTGCAAAAGAATGTGTTTGTTTAACTCCCACTAGTTACGTACCAATTCAAGAAAATATCTGAAACTATTATATGTCAAGTTCTTTCTCTTTTTCCTATCTTGGCTGGAGTTATTTGATACCATTGCTTATCTGCAAAAGAATGTGATTTTTTTAACTCCCACTAGTTACATACCAATTCAAGAAAATCTCTGAAACTATTATATGTCAAGTTCTTTTTGGCTGGAGTTATTTGATACCAAGGGCAGAGGTAGGATGTTACAAAAACTGGGTTGGGCTAACATAGAGACAGCCTTGACTCTATGAGGAGTCTCACATTAATTTGTTGGTTGCTTCATTGCATATTGCAGCCCATAGATTTTTCATTTCCTAGCAGCTTCTTGCTTATAAACACAACCCTCAAACAAGCCCAGCAAGAAATTCAAAGAATTCCTCCTGACAACTGCATAATTGTGTGTGGTTTACATGGTTGGTGGCTATCATCCTAATCTTTTTTATTTCTATGTGCGAAACCACATATCGGATCTAGCTCCGCATAGAGCATGTCATAGACTGAAAATTTCCTTTAATTTCATTAATTAGGAATCTCATTCCTCAATTTCTTTGTTCTTTGATCTTTTCAATGACAACAACAATGGATATATCAAGTTTGCAGAGTTTGTGCAGACATTGAGTGTTTTCCACCCAAAAATCCCTGATGCAATCAAAATTACTTGTAAGTAATATAGTCATGATACTATGATGGTAAATCCTACTTTGGCCATCTCCCATATGTTTGGAATTTTTAGATTTTCAATTGGCAGTAGTAGCATGTCTTGCACAGAATCTTCTGCTGTGTTGCTTTTCAATTCAAATGCACACTCTAAAATGGATACATTTGAATGGCAGATGCTTTTGAATTGTATGATTTGGGGCGCACTGGTTACATCGAGTGAAGGGAGGTAAGTCCCAGTGGTTTCTATTTTGTTTCGGAATGCTCATTAAAGATATTGAGGCATAAGTTTGTGTGGACTACTGGTTTTCCATAGAAGACGAGAGGCGAATGTGAGAAACTTAATGAAGACAGATAGGATATTCTTGATTGCTAGTATCTTCTGAGATTAGTTGTTCTTTGTTGATCATGATTCATAATAAAACTTACGCCAAAGGTGAGACTGAACTATAAAAAGTAGCCTACAAGGGGTAGTAGTGAGGCCCAGCTTCAAAATCAAGCTCAATTCTGGAAATATGTTCATATTGATTTTTTTTTTTTTTTTTTTTTTTTTTTTGGGTGAGTTTCCTGTTGTCTTTAATAGGTTACTAAGGGACTTGTATCAGTTTGGAAAAGTTAATTAAAATTCACTGACAATATCGTTTTACTTTTGGAGATATGTAGAATTGTGAAATTCTGTTGACATTTCCTGCAAACATGATATCTTCAGAAAGCAGGCAAAGTTTTGTACAAAAGAAATCCAAAGTACCTGGCTACCATTCAATGTGAGATTATCACTGGCCATGATTTCTTCTATTTAGTGTGTCACAATAAACAAAACAGTTTTTTTGTTCACTTGTGGTAATGATAAGTCACAATCAGGTAGCCATCAATTACGTGCACATTAGCAACCTCATTTGAATCCCATCTACCTTTTGGCAATTTGCCTTTTTCTTCGGAACTAAAGGATGACTGCAATGATTGTGGCAAACTCATTGCTATTATTGAAGTTAAATACTTTTTCAAAAAATCAATTGCAAGACATGCTGGACTATTTAGGACAGTCCCTTTAAGTCTATTCTTGTGCTGGGCATGCCTTTTATTTTGGGAGGAATTGGTTCTCTTTGGTGAATTATCTGTCTTTTAGATGTTCCTACTCCAAATATGTTGATACCAGCATTAAGTCAATTTAGTGTAATAAAGATTTGCCGGCGTGCTTTTGATTGTTTGTTTTCATGTTTCATGAAATCAGAATGCAAGGTGCTTAGGATCTATAGTGGTAATTGTTTTTTTGAATGAGATGGGGCATTCATAATTGGTTCTTTTTTTTGTCTTCTGTTTCTCCGACAAATTAAGTTAAAAATATTATTGTTGCAGTGTTTTCTATTATTGAGCATACTGTAGATTTTCTAAATTTGTTCTTGCAACTTAAATCAATATCTGCACTTTTTCCCCTTGATTCTAAGCCATGTACATTTGCAGATGAGTGGAGGTCATGGATAAGATGAAAGGACTTATTTTATTTTTTAAATTCAGGTTGATAGTGCAAGAATATCAACCAAGTGAATGTTTCTGCACTTTACAGTTTACACTCAAAGTTAAAGTGGTCCTCGTCGTCTACCTTCTGTGCCTTGACCTCCTAAGTTTGGTACAGGTTTAGAAACTAGGAGATCTTAATCTTAGTCTACAATTCATAAGATATGATTTGATTTGATTATCACCCCTAATGTGATTATCACCCTAATATAACAGCTTACTATTTTTATGATTGAACAGAGTATTTATCATTCATTAGCCTATGGATTATCACTATTTTCTGCATAAAAATCGTATGAAGAGTATTCAATTTTCTGAATGGATATCCATCATGATTTTTGTTTTAGTTGCAGATGTAAAATCAGTAAATTCTTAGATATCACGAATAGGTTTTGTTTATATTATAGTGTATTTTTGTGATTTATAATTTTGTGGTTTTGGCTTTTATTAGAAGATGACTTTTTATATCTATTTTATCTCTTTTCCTTTCCACATTTGATCCGGTGGGGTTTTTATCCATCTCGTTGATCCCTATTTTATCCATCTCTTTTCCTTTCCTACATTTGATTCGGTTTGATATCCGTAAGCCGTGAAATCCTGAGTCAATTTGACGACCTTAAGGGACCCCCCTCATGCAATTTTGATCATTTCTGTCCCAATTATCGAGATGGATTCACGACATCCATTTTTTTTCTTTTCGAAGGGATACTTTTTAATGTTCGGAAGGGACAGGGAAAACTATCTTTTTCCTTTTCCGATGGGACAAACTAGCATGGTAGACGCACACTTATAAGGAGGTTACTCAGAGCGATTTTTATCGATGTGGGACAACTTTGTTTCTTCATTTATTTATTTTTTTAATTTTAATTTTTATGTTCTTCATCCTCTCCTTGATAGTTTCATATTTTTATTGATGCCGGTTCAAACTTATCTCAGGCATTGAAGGGCCCTGCTCAGCCTGATCGGATTACAAAAATAAGATTGCAGTTTCAAACATTCCTTTCAGAGGCAACTGGATTTTATCATGATTTGATAGTGAAGATGAGAGCAAAGTATGGGCTCCCTCTGGCCTCTGGGGTATTTCTCTGAGGATCCTGAAAATAGAATTGTTATGGACGAGGATACAGAAATGAAGATGATGCCACCGATGTTTGATCTACTTGGGTGATCTTGCATGCTACAAAGGATCATCAGCTATTTGTTTTGATATTTTTCTTCATATATTTTTCTCCGGACGTGTCTGTTTATGATGATTTTGGCCCTTCACTCTGACAAATCATCCTCCTTTTTCAGCTTCCTAGAGTTGGTGGCTGTTTATTGATATTTTCCTAGCCTGGCGGTGGATAGTCCCTTTTCAACTGCAAGTGATAACTTGATCGTTGCATTGTGACAAGGTACGTATTGTGTTCTTAGCGTGACCTATGGAAATGTTGTAATTGTTTCCTGTGCTGTGCTCTTATCTTGACATTTTTTTAGGAATCATTGCCAATCATTTACCCTTTCCATTAATAATTCTTCTCTCAAAATTTTAGGCCATAATTAGAGGTCTAATGGTTTTTCTTTTGGCTTGTGTTCACTGAGAATCGTGTAGCTTTGCGAAACTTTTGGTCACCCATGCTTCTTTCTTGCGGTTTTTGGTGATGTGGAATTTACTCAATTTTGTTAAGTCGTACGATAATTTGCCTGTTCCCAGAAACATTTAACTTTCTGAGAACATATTGATTGATAAACTAGCTGATTTTGATTAATTACTGCATAATTGGAACATAAAGCATACCCTCTGTGTCTCAAAGGGATTGCCTTCTATGAACAAGTGAATATTGAAAAGTGATCATAATGGTTACAGATTAATGTATTTCAGTCAAATTTCTCATTCAGACTTTATGAATTTTTCAGTGGAGTAAAAGAAGGAAATACCTTCTGTTGTTTACCAGTTCAATTCTTCCATCAACTTTTTCTGCAAGGCCAAAATGATGGATGATGCATTGAAGACGTACAGAAGAATGCAAGAGATGAAAATTCAACCCACTGAGCAAACACTTACCTATCTGTTATATGCGATCTTGTGGGGGAACATTAAGAGGAATATGGAGAGTGGAAATTTGGTGGTAAGCAGAGATCTACATGAGTACTTGCTACTGAACTGTCTTCGTGGTGGCTACTTTGAGAGAGTGACGGTGGTCCTTGACTTTATGAAGGAACATGGCATGTGCACCGACAAGTGGTTGTACAGAGTGAGTTTGTAAAACTTGATAAGAATCTTTATAGGAATTTAAAGGCGTCAGAAGCCAGAACTGAGGCTCAGTTGATTGAAGAGAAGTTCAATATGAACTGGGATGATTTACTGCAAGAAAAGCCATTTATGGTGCACTGCGACTCTCATTGACCTAAACCAATTACCTTCTACAGCTCCGAGTTTCCTAAACTAACACTGATTTAAAGTTAGGGGAGCAGTGTAACTGCCATCAACTCCTATAACTCTTTTCCTTAAGTTTAGGTTAGTTCCCTCTTAATTAGGTATTCTTCGGAGTTCCTACCTAGAACTCCCTTATAAACTAGAAAGTTGAAGGTTTTGCAACAGCGAATATGGAAGATGCATTATGGTTCTCAAGTGAAACCAAACTCATACTCCATTTGTAATGTCTGTATCATGCCGGGGAGTGACGTGCCATCATGGAATACAAGGATTACTGGTTTCATTCAGAATGGGGATTTAAAGCGGGCGAAGGAGTTGTTTATTCAAATGCCGCAAAAGAATGTCATGTCATGGACTACGATGATCACAGGGTATGTACAAGATGGGCAAAATGAAAAAGCATTGATGATTTTTTCAAAAATGCTGGTGGATAATGGAGTGAAACCAAATCAGGGAACTTTTGTGAATGTTCCAAGTACTTGTAGTAACCGAGCTGGTTTCAGTGAGGGACAACAAATACATCAGATGATAAGTAAAACAGTCCCCAAAAAAAAAAAAAACCTGTATATGTATTTTACTCCTAAAATAAACTCACATGCTTGAGAATCTCTTTCATTATAAAAACCAAATTGGTACTTTCATCTATTATTATTATACTTGCTTACGCTTTTGCCTGGTCCATCAAAACCTAAAGGTACCTAAGCAGGGCATTACATAACACCCAATATTGCCAAGCCTAGTGGCGTGAGTTTGTAATTAAGTAGGGCATTCTCGTAATTGGTTGCTTGATTGAAATCTTCTCAGATAATGCATGATAGTCTTGGACTGTTCACCTTGGTGGTGGTGAGTCGCACAAAGCATGCCCCTACCCTCGGGTTATTAGGGTCCCCCAACTACAAAAGGTGGGTAGTAAATCTCTAAATGAAAAAGAGAATTTAACTGGGGGTACTGTGACCCCACGGACCAACATGCCTTGCCTGAGCTTGGACCTCATCACACAATCACTTTTTCTCTCAAACAATTGCAACAGATCCTCCAATTTTGATCCTCTTATTGTTTACAATTATTTTCTCTTCTTTCTTTATTTTTTACTTCTTGTTTAAATATGAATTTCTCTGTTTTGGTGTTGATTATTTGTATTTGCTTCTTGGTGACGACATTCTTGTGTATGTCATGGACATTCACGGAAGCAGATAGAAATGGTAGAATCGATGAAGAAGAGTGGAGGAAATACGTTACAGAAAATCTTTCTTTATTGAAAGTGCTCTAATGGAATTGTTAAGGCAACTCATTACATTAGTGACACATGACTAATGAGTTGCACCATTTTGTCAGATGATTGAATTAGTTCAACTATGGACTTTTGCTCTTGCTACTTTTTGATGTTTTAGTTGCACATGTAAATTCAATAAATTCATGGATCTCACAAATAGGTTATGGTTATATTATAGTGTATTTTTGTGATTTATAATTTTGCGGATTTGAATTTTATTAGATGATGACTTTTTATATCTATTTTATTGCATATTTTTATTATTTTTATTGCATAAAATTTATTTTTAACCTAGAAATGTAATTTAATTCAATTATATTAAAAATCAAAGGTAATGTAATTAAATGCAATGCAATTCCACTGCAATATTCAACTTTAGTCACCAAACATTGGTTGGAGTGCAAAAAGCTTATTGATAAAATAGTGCACCAAAAGCAATTCTTTTCTTGTTTGTTGGGCAAGATAAAGCATGGGATTGGACTACTTTAGTCCAGTCTCACCTTTGATCATTAGATTAAGCTGGAACAGGATTAATATCTAGTCCCCCTCAAATAGTGTTACGAGCCCCTCCTTATGGCCGTCCTCAAGGGTTGGGTTAACACAATGGGCATCTAATTGATTCGTTTAGTGCACTGAGTTCATTTTTGTCAAATTTGGCCTTCCTTATACAAGGGTTGGGAGTCGTTTTGGGCTAAATTTGTGTTTGCCTCTCTGGGGTTGATCACCTAACCTTGTGAGAAATAGGAAAGTAATGCTAATCCTATTAGCAATAGAAAAACAGAAAAATAATTCCCTCATATTAGGAATAGTGAACTAATCCGAAATAATAAGACTGAAAATCAACAACAAACAAAAAACCAAATAAGCAATGGTCTAAATCCCAATTAAATCTGGATTATTGGTTGTGCTACATCATTCTTCAAGGGTGACAAGAACTCAACACCGGTGAGTCAATGATCGGAGAAGACAACGGTCACTAAGGGTAGTGTCGACGATGGGTATAGGTATGATGAACTGTTGGTGGATGTCCGGTTAAAACCGAAGTCGAAAGAATGAACTCGATACAATCTAAAGATGATTTTGGTATTGATGCAGGAGAGATGGATCAAGTTTAAAATGTGATCTGTGTGGGGCTAGGCTGCAACATTAAAATCTAGGTAGGGGGACCTCCGTGCCAAATCTTATATTCTTATGTGTGTATGAAGTAAATATATATGAATGAATGGAAAAATCTGCATTGTTTTTATTTGGCATACCTATGTCTAGTTTTGTGGGTAATGGATATCTTCTTTGTACGATGTGATATCCAAAGATCATTATTATGATAACTTGAGGGTGAAGGGTCACATGCATTGGGAATTGGAATTCGATACCTTAACCCTACAAGTTATGTTGACTAATTAGACTTACAATCAAAGTGGATGGGGATAGACTATGAGATATATAACTACAAAATGGACAATCTCGCTACCTTAACATAGAAGTTGAATCATTTAATCTTTTGTAAGGGTAGTTGGCTAGGTCGATTATAAAGTAATGACACTGGGCCCAAAAAACTTGATTTCAAAAGTTGATTGAGCATCCTTTTCTTATTGAAAACTAAATGCAAAGTTTTCGTTATGCATTATTATTAGTTTTAAGATAAACTCTGCAATCTCAATATAGTAGTAGGGAGAAGAGCATATGAACGTATGTGATACTCAATGGCGGATTCAGGATTCTTTAACTAAAAAGTCTTAGAAAGACGGCGACGGCACAAGACGGTGGTGGTCGGCGCTAGCGAAGAGGTAGTGATGGAGGTTGGGAGGTTGGGGCTCCTAGGGTTGTGAGATATTAATTTGGGAATGAAAGGGTTTGGTGACGTGCTGTGGAGTTGGATAAATGGGAGGGGAGGAGGATGATCTTTTGTTTTGTTTTAGTTTTAAAAGACTAGACCCAAAACAACGTAGTTTTGAGGCCAAGTCAATTAAAAAAAATTGAATTGAGCCCTGGACCAAACAATGTCCTTTGGCCAGGCTTTTTTTAAAAAAAAATTTGGACCTTGCGTGCATGCAACAGCTGGGCAATGAGCAGCACAATGCAAGGCAAGCCCACAAGGGACTTTCATTGAGCACCTTGTGTGCACACAAAAGGGCACTCCACTGTTGTCCAAGGGGTCGCTTATGGAGTCCGTAGCCAGATTTCCGGCATCCCAAGGGGTCGTGCAACCCTTCTTGTCCCAACATGCATCCACTCCTGGTGATGCCTACCCTATGTGTAAATCTTGCAGGTACTATGGTACGAAGGACTTTGATTTGCGATCTTGCGGTCATTCGATGAATATGTTATCTTTTGATTCATAAGAGCATCCACAATGGGCTCCCTAAACCACCTCTTTAGACAAATTTTAGAGAGGAATTATAAAAATGCAACTCCAACCATGCTCCCTATCCACCTCCTAAAATAGGGAGTCCTCTAGGAGCTTCTAAATCTGAGGAGAGAGAAAGGACTCCTAGTGGCTCCCTATAATTTAATGCTGCTTTATTTAATGAGTATTTCAAACCTTTATTTAATGCTAACTATTTTTTTTAATAATTTTTTAATAGAGATTGACCAATTAAAAGTTATAGCATTTATGACTCTCCAAATTATGGAGTATGGTTGGAGTTGAAATTTTTTAGAGAGCTCCTAAAATAGCTTCCTTATATTTTTAGCTAAATTTTAGCTAAGAAATAGAGAGCATCATTGTGAATGCTCTAAGAGCGTCCGCAGTAGGCTCCCTAAACCACCTATTTAGATAAATTTAAGGGAAGAATTGAAAAAATACAACTCCAACCATGCTCCTTATCCACCTCCTAAAATAGGGAGACCTCTAAGAGCTCCTAAATCTAAGGAGAGAGAAAGAACTCCTAGTGATGGCTCTCTATAATTTAATGATGCTTGTTTTATGAAATTTTTAACCTTTTAATTAAGGGTTAAATACTCTTTTGGTCATTAGGTTTTGCATGAGAATTCAATTTGGTCACTGAGAAATTTTATTTAGTCAATTTAGTCATTGTGTTTCTCAAATTTTACAATTTATAGACATTTCATCATCTTCCGTTAAGTGCAATTTTATTTATTTATTTATTTATTTTTAACGAAGTACGTTCAATCTTCTTCCTCTAACTCAACGAGTTAGGGTATTTTTGTGCTATTAGAGTTTAGCAAATTGGGAGAAATCTTGGGTTGAAATCGGAATTGTGAGGTATAAGGTCATATATTGGATGCTATATTGAAGCTTGAATCGATTGAGTGAGAACCGTATTGTGACTTCGAATGGCAATGAGATGTAATCAAGGAGATAAAACACTAAAATATATTGGTAAGTTGTTGATTTCATTTTAATTTGATTCGGTTTTTTTATTTTCCTCATATCTCAGAATTTCAATTTCAACCCAAGATTTCCCCTAGTTTGTTAAACTCTAATAGCACAAAATACTATAACTCGTTGAGTTAGAGGAAGAAGACTAAAGGTGTTTCCTGAAAAAATGAAAATAAAAACTGCACTAAAGTGAAGATAACGGAATGTCTATAAATTGTAAACTTAGGAAAACCCAGTGACCAATTTGGCAATTTTTTTTTCTCAGTGACCAAATTGAATTTTCATGTACAACCCAGTGACAAAAAAAGTATTTAACCCTTTAATTAATGTTAGTTATTCTTTAATTTTATTTTAAAGATGGACCATTTATATTGAACTAAAAAATAATTGTAGTATTTATGACTCCCTAAGCTAAGGAGTAGAGTACGATTGAATTTCAAATTTAATAGAGAGCTCCTAAAATAGTTTTTATAAGTTTTTAACTATATTTTAATGAAAAATTAAGGAGCATGATTGTAGGGTACAATGCTCTGATAAGTAAGAGTTGTATTCTCGGGATTTCGGAGCATGACAAACAAGTAGTTAAGTCATGCTCCATATAGCTAGGTTTAGATGTGAATAAATTGTTGGTTATTTGAGGACAGCCACTTCGAATGGAAAATTAGTAAGAATAAAGAGCCTCATGCATAACCTTGGTTTAATTGCACACTTATTTGGTTGTTTGGTCACCCAATAAATGTACATCAGATATTTAAAATCTTAAACAAACTGATTGTTGTATCAAGGCACTTCTTACAATTAGCACTAGAGAGGTCCTTAGTGCACTTAACTGCACCATAAACTAAATCTGTGATTTATATACCAAATTGTTGTTTTCCATGAGCATACAATAATCGACTTGCAGATGCTATAGAACATAATTCAGTTAATTAGCAACACATGAACTTTCTTATTAAACACCAAAGGATTCTGAACCAATTTGGAATTCGTCAAATAAGCCTTGTTATATGTGTCAATTTCACCAAAGAAATATGTATTTGAGTATTTTACAAGGCAACTTGCATACCAATTATAGCTCCTTGACTGCGAGGACATCGCCTAAGAAGCTATTCGCTTGCTGCCTGGATACAATTTCTACAAGCATCTATGCCAATTTTATGCCTCGCACGCCAAATTGAATTCCAACATTGGGCTAGCCCATATATAAATTGATTCTCACACATAGCTCTACCTTGAATGAAGCGAGTATGATATGATTCCCATCGAGGCAATTCAGATAGCTACATTAGTAATTGATTCAAGTGCACCTTATAAACCTCATTATTTGAAAATTCTTGTTGGCTAAAACAATTATAACCCACAAAAAAATGCTCTAGCGGATGCATGAAGAAAAATAGAGGAAGATATTGTTGGCGTGACTTGTGGACCGTTGACTTTCTTTTTTTACACACCAAGGATTCCCATTATAATTATATTTGATTTACTTTAATTCCTAATTTCCTGCTATAAATAAAAATAAGAATTTATTATTTACTTGGCCATTCTATTATAAATATGATCTCCTACAACGAGTGAAGGATATAGAAAATTCCCACAAACAAATATTCTCATATTAGGTTTCATATTTTAGCATGGTATCAACGATCTTGGAATTGCTGACTCTAGTTTCAAACCCCCGTTGCCGCTATGGGGGTTGACGATTTTTTCAACCCTCATGGAGGTAGCACCACTGACTCATTTTCTCCTTTTCAACCAACCATAGCCGAGTTGAGTGCCCAGGTGGCTCAGCTCCTACACATGCAGACTTCGACCTCGAACCCGATTCTGAATTAGGATCCTGCTTTGATGACCCCAAACCCAATCCTGAATCAAGATCCTATTTTGATGACTCCAACCTCGACCCTGACTCCTAATCTGTCTCTGATTCAGATCCAGATCCCGACTTTGACTCCGACTTCGACTTTGACCCAGACTCGGGATCAGATCCCGATCCTAATTCCTACTAAACTTATATCCTATGCATCTTCTGCTGCACATATTATGACTTCTCGGCTAACAACCCCAACACATGGACAAGATTGCGCATATTGTGGTAATTCGAGACACACTCGTGAGACTTATTTTAAATAGCATGACTACCCCGAATGGTGGGCTAGTCTCAGAGATAGAACACAACGCTATACGACCAGTAATGGTACTGGTTATGGATTCCATACTTTGGATAAGAGTGATTCCATGAGCCGGATAATTGATTCCGATGCAACTGATCATATGACGTTTGATCTTGATGATTTTTTGAATACTACCCAACCCTGACGAACTTGTATTGCTAACGCCAATAGAGTTACTTATCATGTGTCAGGGCTGGCATTGTTGCACTCTCATCCTCTCTCTCATTGTTTAATACTTTACTTGTTCTGTCTTTATCCCATAAATTGATGTCTGTTAATCAGTTTACTGAACAATTGAATTGTTGTGTACTCATTTACCCGAGTTTTTGTTTATTTCAGAATATTCACACTGAAGAGATTATTGGTCATGACACTAAGAGAGGGGAGCTATATTAAATAGATGGCTTCAGTTCCGGCATGGCTAATAGCGTGACACATCCATCTGATAGCAAACAATAGCAAATCTGGTTGTGGCACCATCGATTGGGACCTTCGTCTTTTAGTTATATGAAGCATCTTATACCAGATTTATTCTCAGGTTTTAAGGACTCCGACTTGATTCCGTTTATGTTAATTCACTCTGATGTCTGAGGACCTTCATCTATCACTACTCCTTCTGGCATTCAGTGGTTTATCACATTCTAAGATGATTGTACACAGATGACATGACTTTGTTTACTGAAAAAAAAAATGAAGTGTTTTCCCGTTTTCAGTTCTTCCTCAAACAGATGAAAACTCAGTTCAATGCTCAAATACAAATTTTTAGCTCAGACAATGGTGGAGAATTTGTCAATCATGATTTTCAGGCATACTTCCAACAACGTGGAATTATCCTTGAGACGACTTGTCCTCAAACACCACAACAAAATGGTGTCGCTAAACGAAAATCGATATCTTCTTAAAACTGCCTGAGCACTTTTGATTGACGCTTATGTTCCTCGCCATCACTAGGATGATGCTATTGTCATCGTAGTTCACCTAATCAACCGCATACCTTCTAGTGTATTGACCTTTAAAATTCCCTTACAAGTGCTTGCGCAACACGGGTCCTTGCCTTCTATTTTGGTACTCACACCTAGAATCTTTGCCACACGTGTGGCTAATTGAAATTATCAAAGTGGACACATGATAAAAACCTAAGAACCAAATAGCACAACAAAAGAAAAGTCATTGCAGTCACATCATCGTTTTGTTTGAATTATCATGTTGCGGCAATCATATGGATATAAAGGCACTCTGAAATCAACTTGGAGGTATATGGGAATGAGAAGAAATTACACTTGTTTTTTTGTTTTTTTATTTTTTTAAAGAAATTACATATTGAAACTCGATAGAAATTCACCATTGGTATATAAACATTTAACAGATTTACTAACTATTTTTTAACAAAGAAGGTTAAAATGTATAATAATTTTGGGTTTTATGTAGTTAAAAGAAATCCTTTTTATCTCTCTTTAAAATAAAAAAACAACAAAAAACAACAAAAAAACGTGACAGTAGGGAGGGGTCCTTTTTTCTCTTTGGTCAAAGAAAAAGAGTTTCAATTTGATGTTCTTCTTTGAAATCATTTCAATTTCAATCTAGGGTTTTCTTGAGAACACAAAACGCCCCGAGCCTCTTGCCGCATTGTAGCATTGTTTCTTTATTTGTTGCAGTTGATTATGTGTTTCAATGGTCATTAGCGAATTTGCAGGGAGATCTGAAAGTGAAATTGGGAAATGGCTTCGAAAGCAATGTTGAGAAGGAAGAGAATCGTCAAGGACTACGTGACGACGTCGTCTCGCACAATCCCTGGGTTCCAGTGGCTTGAGCACTCCCATGGTTCTCAGAAATCGGAGTCCACGAGTTTCAGTAGCATCATCGTGCATATGCATAGGGGTAACAATGATGATGACGATGATAAAGTTTCAGCAGCTAAAGACGAATTTAGGCGATTAGGATGGGTGGTGCGCGGTGGGATATTGAGCCATGCACTTGAACTTGTTCCCAGTGGAGTGTGCACTAAGGTTAAATATTAAGTTAGTTGATTTTTTTGTCTTTTTACATAATAATCAATTTAATATCTTAATGATTTAAGTAGAGTGCTGCTAAACGAACCTTAAAATTAACTGAGTACACCTTATGATCTAAGTACACCCTAATATTTTAATTAAAATGTAAAATTAACTAAGTACACCCTATAAAACTACCAAAAAAACCCATGATACACCTAATACTTGCAGCATTATTTTATAGTTGATTTTCAGCTTGATTTTTTTAATAGTGTTTATAAATCTTTGATTTTTCATATGGATTTATGCTTCTACTAAAACTGTTGACACTTTTTTTTGCAATTCTAATTTCTTGCAATCACCACATCTTTCGTTAAAAACACAATAGGACAAGCAATCTCTTGATTAAGGTTGAATATGGTTAGTAGGGTGTACTTATTAAAATTATATTTGTTTCACAATTCCATATATCTTTTTGGTTATTTTATATTAGGGTAAATCAGTAATTCAATATATACTTTTATAGTAGGGTGTACTCAGTTAATTTTAAGATTCGTTTAGCAGCACTCTTTAAATATTGGGGTGCACAAAGAGAAATACGAGATTTAAATAGAAAAATTCTTTTAAGTATTAAAGTTAACAAAAACAAAGAAAGTGTGGGGGTTTAAATAAAAAAACTCAAAAGAAATCCTCGTTATGAACTATTTTTCGTTTCATTTGACTTTACAGTCTCTGATTTTTGGTGATTTATTTTCCCCCGAAAGGGGGCTGAGTTTGATTCTCTCAAATGGGGTTTTAACTTGCAAAACAATTTTGAGTCTCGAGGAAAGGAGCCAGTGCAAGGAGCCAAACAATGGCAATGCCATGGGCCATGACCTTTTGGATGGCAAAAATGGTGTGGTTGGCTGTGACCGGGTGGGTTTCGTCTTGCCTGACTGTTGCTGATGAGGTTGCTGGTTCCATCAGAACTGGAGATATTGGCGCTTTTCATGTTGGCTGATTCTACTGCCAAATTCACCAGTTCAAAGCTCTGGTTTGTTCTAGAGTCTACTCTTTATTTGTCTCATATCTATTCGTCTCTGTAAATTTCTTTGTTTGTTATAGCTTTGGTAGATTTCTAATCAACCCATCTGAGATAGCAGTGTATTTGTGTGTGTGAAGGTTTGTCTGGTTGTTTCCCGTGATGGGTTTGTTGGATTATGTTTAATCGCTGGTTAATGATTAAATAAGAATGCAACATAAACAAAAATACAAAGGATTTTCTGAACGGATATTACAGACCTATAAACCAAACTTAGCCAATTGATATTTCCTATAATCCATATATTGAATTGTAATAGGGGTTACATCACTAATTGTCTCTACTAGAGAAACCACTCTAAGCAAGAACTCATGCTTATCCCCGTTTGAGCCAATCCACCATATGATCCGGTTCGGGCTTGATGGGGAGAAGATGTATGGTTTCAGGGTTTTAAAAAGGTGTAAGAGGAATGGTGTATCTTGGATAATAACTATTAATCCAAGCAACAAATGATCAAAAGTCATGGATGTCTGGAATGCTGGGAACTGTAAACAAGAATAGTACCTAGGCAAGTTGGAGTTGATTGGATTGTTTGTTGATGGAAGGATGGAATTTGGGTTCTATTAACTGAACATGGTTGCTGAACATCCTATTTTGTGTGGATTGAATTGGGTACCAAGGTAGAATTTTGGTTAGAGAAGAAAGATATGATACCTAGATTTTTAAACATCACACCTCTTGTTAGAATTGCATTATTAGAAATCTTAGTAACTTGTGAGATTACTGGTTCTCCATTGATTATGATTCATAATAAAACTTACGTCAACTTGTGTAGGCTCTAGTACTCCTAATTCTAATTGGAGGTTATAAGCTATTTCATAGCAAGCATGTTGTTGGCGAATTTATTAAGGCCTGTGAGCAACAGCCAATGTCATGTGATTCAGGAAATAACAAGGTACACTTGGTTGTTAAGATTAAGTTTACTCAAAGGTAAGACTGAACTATAAAAAATGGCATACAAGGTGCAGTAGTGAGGCCCAGCTTCGAAATCAAGCTCAATTCCGGAAATATGTTCATATTGCTTTGTTTTTGTTTTGGTGTGTGTGTGTGTGAGTTTCCTGTAGTCTTTTAGGTTACTAAGGGAGTTGTATGTGTCTGAGAAAGTTCATTAATATTGACCGACAATATTGTTTTACTATTGGAGATATGTAGAATTGTAAAAGTTCTGTTGACATTTCCTGCAAACATGATCTCTTCAGAAAGCAGTCAAAGTTTTGAAAGAAATCCAAAGTACCTGGGTATCATTCAATTCGAGATTGTCACTGGCCATGATTTCTTCTATTTAGTGTGTCACAATAAACAAAACAGTTTGTTATTCACCCAGGGTAATGATAAGTCACAATTAGGTAACCATCAATTATGTGTACATTTGCAAACTCATTTGAATCCCATCTACCTTTTGGCAATTTGCCTTTTTCTTTGGAACTTTACTATTTTGCTACCACTTCAAAGGATGACTGCAATGATTGTGGCAAACTCATTGCTATTATTGAAGTTAAATACTTTTTCAAAAAATTAATTGCAAGAGGATCCTCGGAACTAAGTACAAGTGAGGCTCTGCTGAAGATTTTGGACATGGTTGATAAGGGCTTAGTATTTAGGACAGTCCTCTTAAGTCCATTCTTGTGCTGGGCATGCCTTTTATTTTGGGATGAATTGGTTCTCTTCTGCTAATTATCTGTCTTTAAGATGTTCCTGCTCTGAATATTTTGATGTCATCATTAAGTCAATTTACTGTAACAAAGATTGGGCGTGTTTTTGATTGTTTGTTTTCATCTTTCATGAAATCAGAATCCAAGGTGCTCAGGATCTAAAGTGAGAATTGTTTTTTGAATGAGATGGGGCATTCATAATTGGTTGTTTTTGGTTTTTCTGTTTCTCCGGCAAGTTAAGTTAAAAATGTAATTGTTGCAGTGTTTTCCGTTATCGAGCATACTGTAGATTTTTAAAATTTTCTTCTTGCAACTTCAAATCAATATCTGCACTTTTAACCCCTTGAATCTGAGCCATGTGCTTTTGCTTCTAGACTTCTGTCTGCCCAAGCACCAAGCCCCATACAATTTTACCATAATACCAAGTCCTCTAAAATTGATAAAATACAAAATATGCCCTTGTCTTGTCGCTACCATGCTCCCCCGCAGGATTTCCCCTATCTCCATTGTTTGTTGCAGTAACTAATTCATATATTTAGTTACTTCATTAACAAATTTCAATTATTTTCCTTTGCTTTCCTAAAAAGTATACAGTCAAATTCTCCATGTTGTAACTGGGTCATTTTATCTGTCAATTCTGTGCAACATCAACTCTTTTTTTCCTGTACATCTGCAGCTGATTGGAGGTCATGGATAAGATGAAGGGATGGTGGATGCATGACCTGGAGATCCAAAGCAGCATTTAATTTTATTTTGTGAATGCTGTGAGTAGATCTTTCAATGGATTTGTGATATGTTGTTTCATAGTAAATACAAAATCATAGTTGGGATTTTCTTTGTACTGGAAAGCTATATTTTTCACATTTTCAGTTTCATATTAAATACAAAATCATAGTTGGGATTTTCCTTGTGCTGGAAAGTTGTATTTTTCTCATTTTTGGTTGGAACATTGCTTAAAAAGTTTGGTTGTCTGACTTTAAAACCAAGTTTTCCTGGTGGGCAGCTTTGTATAGCAAATTTCCTGAGTTCAAACAATGGTGCTATGCAAATTTGGTTGCTATTCAACAATTTCTGGGAGGTATTTTTGCCAAAAAATCGTACTATTTGGATGCTTGGAAGTCAAAAAATGAAATACTGGGAAACTATGGGGCCTACTTGATTTATTTTATTTTTAAATTTAGGTTGATAGTGAATATAAAGTGAAATTTTCTGCACTTTACAGTTTATACTTGCACTCGAAGTGGTCCTTCCTTGTCTTCCTCATGTGGCTTGACCTATCTAATCTAAGTTTGGTACAGGTTTAGAAACTAGGAGATCTTAATCTTCGTTTACAATTCGTTTGATACGATCTGATTTGATTATCACCCCTTATGTGATGATGAGGCCCCCACCCAAGGTACTGGTTGCTAGTTACAAACTTACAACTTAGAGCGAGTTCAGACTCTGCCTGTTTTGGACCAAAAAACTTTGTGTGGGGTTGCTCATGCCGCGTAGCAGTGCTGAGTTATAGTAAGTATTTCGGTGTGGATGCGTTCATTTATTTTCATTTTCCCCATACCCCATCAGTAACTTATGATACCATCAGTAATTCTTTGATGTTCTGTGTAGGACTAGTAGATATATTCTAGTTTCTTGAACGGAGGATGTATGTAGAGAAGGGCAGATCTGCATTTCTTTTTGTTCATATGTATGTCACACGCTCAATAAAATGAGAAGAGTCTCATGAAACTCAAATTTATAATTAAGGATTTTAAAGGTTGCATGTGTAACTTAAATAAACATAATAGAAAATGGTGGCAAGGACATCTTAGGTTAGTTTGGTAGGGGTGTTCATGCAAAACAAACCTTCCTTGTTACACAATTTGTGAAATGGCTTTGCTTCTGATTTCTCTCAGGCTGTATAGTCTCCATGCCTTGGAATTAGATAAGGCAGAACATACCAATAAAGTTAGGAAGACAATGACCTTGGCAGCCCAACCCACATGGGAACAATGGAGTTGGGGTCTTGCCTGTGTGGAATTAGTCCTGGATTTGTGAATGGTGGTCCTGCACATTTATCATATGTCCATTTCAATCTGCTTCTAAATTGATGGAAACTGTCATTTACTTGATTCATTATTAAATTCCTCAGCCCTCTTCCAGGTAGAACAGATAGCAGATATTTCCAAAGTTAAACAAACCCATGCTCAATTTGTAGCATTTGAATCTTCGCCTTTTGATTGCTTGGTAGATTTTCACCCTTTGGCTGCCATTGAGCGTTGCTCAAATTATTGCCAGAGGCAGGCATATTGGCTTTTTCATGAACTCAACAAATATGGCATTCATATAAATTCACAAATTATTGAAGGGTTCACCAACCCATGTACAATTTGCATAATTGATGTTGCTACAAGTTAGCCCTAGAGCTTCATGGGCATGAGGTACAAAATACATTTTCTTCCAGGATCATGGGAACTTGAAGAAAATGTATTTTGTGGGCATACATAGAATATAATTACAGATATAAATTAACTACATAGAAATTAATTTGACAAACAAATGCTAAAAACCAGAACAATTATCAATTACAACAAATGGATATATCATATATGATGGGTTTGAGTGTAGGTATTAAGAAACAGAGTGATAAGAATGTCCTACACAGTCTACACCTTTCAACAGAAAATTAAAAATGGCATCCAATTGACACTGCTTCTCTCCTTTCATGAAAGGCGGCAATCTTAATTTCTGCAAATCACAGTTTGACACATGTAAAAATTATTCACCGAAAACACACAAAAAAAATCTCTACACGCATATTAAACTGTGATTGATAGAAAAGTAGAAGTTCCTACTTTCAAAAAAGGAAGAAAATATTTTCCATCTTTAATTATTTCAAGCCAAAGAAACAAGCTTGCCCATGGCCATGACCCCATGACCATGATCCGTTTGTCAATTCTTCTCAATCTTGTATCTACAATTATTTATATTTTTCAATTGGTTTAAATAATTGGTGGGGTGGTTCAGGCCATTCAATTTGGGTGATGTTAAATAATTGTGCTCCTAAGTTGGTCGATCGACCTACAACAAGATACACACTTAAATAACATATAATTTAACAAACTAAATCTACCTACATCCAATAACCAAACTAAAATATAAATGTGGAAGTGAATGTGCTTTCAATTCAAGTTTTCTGCTAGCATTGAAAGCATTTGATTTGAGAATAAACTACGAATTCATCAACTAACTAGGAAGTGTCTTTTTCATTTTATTTCTCGTTTTACTTTTTGGAAGTATAACTGAAAATATAGTTTTCATGTGGTATGGGATCGTTGGGCTTGCAGCTCTGGTGGACTATTAGCAAAATAAGGGGGAAATGGTTTAAAAGTTAAATAATAGAATTACTGTAGAAGGATCAATAGTAATTTGATCTAGTGACATCTACACATTGTTACAAGGCCCTATGATCACTTATTGTGTGTGCTGACTTTGGCCACATTAATGAGTCGAGAGCGGTACATGAATTTACTAGTTTTTCTCTTTTGTATATGAAACTTAGGCCGTGTTTGGTGCCTAATATTGAATCAGATTGAATAACTTACGGATGTATGTGTGAAATAAGAAATGAATGTAAAATTAAAGGATTTTGTTATTTTGTGGGGATTAAAAAGATTAAGTTATAAAGTTTTTTTTTTTTTTTTTTCTAAACGAAGAGAGTTTTATTAAAGACGAATAGAAAGGTTTACATCACTGGCCAAAATATAAAAAGTCCACTCAGGCCACACTTGGTTCCAGACGTAGTTACCTCCTACTCTAGACACAAAGGCTACAACCTCATGTGCTGCCTTATTACACTAATGGGGGAGTAGCTATAAAAACGACATATGGAGCTTACCAGCAAGCATCTTAATGTAAAATAAAATAGCTTCCACAGTAACATCTACGTGACGCTCACCTCTGAGCATTTGTATCATTTGCACCGAGTCAGATTCAACTTCCACACACAATAGTCGAACACTTGAGGCAAGCAAGCAAAACTTATCTTATAGCCACAACCTCCATCATTAAGGCCAAGCTGCCACATAATCCCCTACACCCCTTGCCTGCACTAGCCAGCCCTAAGTATCTCTATTGACCCAACCATAAATTATAAGGTATTAATATCCTACCATTTTCGTTCGTCTTTGAATAAACTCATATTCTAGCTAATGATGTTGTTCCCATTTATCACTTAAGGAAATGATTTTCCTATTTAAAACAATATCGCTTGAATATAATAAGAAAAAAGAATAAAAAGACAAACAAAATTAGGTAAAAGCTTTTTTTTTATGAATTTTCTTAAACGAATAACCTCAATAATAAGATAAAATATGAGGAAAAAGAAAATAATGAATTCAAATGATACAGTCCTGATCTCTTGGACTACAGGGGTCCAAGAGATTTATGGTCACTCACCGTTGGATGTAAATTCAACGGTTCACTCACTCTTGCACTCCTTTTTAAAAACTTTTTTGAACCATTGGATTAATATCTAACGGTGGGTGACCACAATCTCTTGAACTCCTGTGGTCCAAGAGATTTATGGTCACTCACCGTTGGATGTAAATTCAACGGTTCACTCACTCTTGCACTCCTTTTTAAAAACTTTTTTGAACCATTGGATTAATATCCAACGGTGGGTGACCACAATCTCTTGAACTCCTGTGGTCCAAGAGATCGGGACTGTCAACAGGAGTCCAAGAGATTTATGGTCACTCACCGTTGGATGTAAATTCAACGGTTCACTCACTCTTGCACTCCTTTTTAAAAACTTTTTTGAACCATTGGATTAATATCCAACGGTGGGTGACCACAATCTCTTGAACTCCTGTGGTCCAAGAGATTTATGATCACTCACCGTTGGATGTAAATTCAACGGTTCACTCACCGTTTATAATAGAAAACAGCAAATCCACCCTCTCTAGAAAAATGGAAATGGTAATTTTGCACAAATTTTGGGATTGACACGTTTACCTTACCCTTTTCAAAGCAGAAACTGGTTGACAAATAAAATCCAATCAGGAGAGAGATTTTTACTGCCAAATGAACCTTGAAACTCTACAAATTTAATGATGTCGTGAAACACACACCTCAAACGATTCCAAATTTAGTAGAACTAGGACTGCCCTTAAAAAGAATAATTACCAAATAATTATCAATCAATAATTATTCAAAAAGAGACTCCTAAGCTTAACCGCGTTTTCTGCTCATTTACAGCTCTCCTCACCGTCTCATTCATTTCTTCATCTTCCCCTTTCCCACCCAAACCCTCCTTCTTGAAAGCTCTTCCTCACCCAACATTCTCTCTCTCTTCCTTTTCATCTACACAATCCTCCAAAAGCTTCCAAACCCACCTCCACAATCCTCCTCTCTCTCTCTAGAAGCAATCATATTCCCTCAGAGAAGCCTCCCAAATAAACAAGACACAAGCCAACCCAAAAAGTCTCTTTCTGTGTGTGTGGAGAGAGAGAGAGAGAGAGAGAGAGAGAGAGAGAGCATTATTCCAAAACCCAAATCACTTCATTTCACAATTTTCAATCCTTTTTTGATTTCATTCATGGGCTGCTCTTCTTCAAGACCTCTCACCCTTCTCACCAAAAACCCAGAACAACAACCTTCACAACCCTCCTCTTCCACTGCTCTTACTTCTTCAACCCCAAACTCTTCATCTGCCTCAAACTCTTCCAATTCCTCACCACCATTACCACCACCAGCCTCATTTCCCAGAGCTCTCTCCATCTCAGCCCCTCTTGTTCATCACCCACCTCTCAGAAAAGGCGACACTCATCACCTTGTTTCTCTCACCTCCACTACCTATGGCTCCCTCCACATTGACCCCACATCCCCCAAGACCCTCAATCTGAACGGTCAGGATTCTCCTGATCAATCCTACCCCCCAAAACACTCATCATCTTCCCCTGACTCTGTCATCAACACTTGGGAACTCATGGATGGCCTCAATGACTCTGATTTCCATTCTCATTTCTCTGAAGAACAGCCCATTTCCTCCATTTTTGACCACACAATTGGGTTTTCCAACAAAGCCAGTTCTTGCAGGTACTCAGGCTTTGATGGGTCTGTGAAGAAACCGTTTGATTCTTTCAAATCAGTGAGATCTTCAGTAATAAAGGCGGAGGACTCAATGCCTACCTCATCCTCTTCCTCGTCTTCTTCGAAGCCTCTGTGGAAGCATTTATCGGAGGAGTCTTTGTTGTCGAAGATGGACCCCAACGTGGTCTTAACTTATAGAAGAGCATTGTCTTCTAGACAATTGGGCTACAACAACAATGGCAAAGTTGCAAGATCATTGACTTTTAGTACCCCTTCGTATTCCTCAGTTTCAAATGCTTGTTTTCATCTTCCGGGTACTGAAGATAAAATAGTGGTCTACTTCACCAGTTTGAGAGGAATTCGAAAGACTTACGAGGATTGTTGCGCGGTTAGGATGATATTTAGGGGATTTAGAGTGGCAGTAGATGAGAGGGACATTTCAATGGACTCTGAGTACAGGAAGGAATTGCAAAATGCTTTTGGAGGCAAAGCAGTGAGTCTGCCACAAGTGTTTGTTAGAGGCAAGTATGTGGGAGGAGCAGAGGAAGTAAAGCAGCTCAACGAGGATGGAGAATTGGGAAAGCTTTTGAGAGGCTTTCGAGTGAGGGATGCTGGGTTTGTTTGTGAGGGATGTGGGGATGCAAGGTTTACACCGTGCCCAACTTGTAATGGAAGCCGAAAGCTGTTTGATGAGGATGAAGGGGAACTGAGGAAGTGCCACGATTGCAACGAGAACGGATTGATTAGGTGCCCTGGTTGCTGCTTGTGAATGTGTATGCCAACTGATTATGCTTGCAGCTAATGTTCTTTTGCTAGATGTTTTGTGTTCACAGACTCAATCACGACGATGTATCCAGACATGGTCGATTATTCAGATCGGCAATCTGACAACACAACATGTCTATCTAGCAGCAGAACATTTATGTCATAATAAATTATATACCACGCCATTTCTGCTGCAGCTACCGTTAGAAATGTCACATATTCTTATGTGTCTAGAGGATTTTGTTTGAAGTTTGTTTCTATTGGTCTATCTATATTATTAGGATTTTGGTTCCTATGTTCATTTTCTTCTTGAACAATATGCAATAACTTCAACATTTTCATGATATTCCAACTATCTATTTCCTGAATTCGTGAAGTTTTTGCATGTATGTATGGCAGTTGGTCAGTATTTGAATGGACAATAAGTTTTTGCATCATAGCACTAAAACTTCTCTGTAACACAGTAACAGTTTGCAATGCTTCTAAAGCTGAATTCTTTTAGTTTTGATATCTCTTTCAGTTTTTCACATGGTTCTTCTTGTGGATTCCTTGAGCTGTATGGTTTCTAAAGTGATATGAATAAACACCTTCAACTATGTGGACTTCAGGTGTAAACTACAAAAGCTACATGGTATCTGCTATTTGATCAAGTTACTTGTTGCCCAGTGTGTATCAATGTTCTTCCAAATTAATCTTGTTTTGACAAGTATGCACATTATATATCAGCTTCAAATAACAGTTTGACAATTGGTTTAATGAAGAAAAAAAGAATCTAGAAAACTAGAAGACGACAGGAGGAAGAGGGGAGAAGAAGACATTAGTGCTTCATATTCCTAAAATGATCCTTATCTGGTCTTTTCTTGGGGTCCATAATTAGCTGGTATGTAAAAGTCATATGCTTCAGCCAAGGATCTAGCCACTTGGATACAAGCTTCATACGCAACTTTGAAACCTGCATCTGCTCAAGTTCAGTCCTATTTAAAGCATCCGTCAATGGAAACCTGCATCTATCATCGTCCCAAGATTATTCACGTATTCAGCTGCAACCTCATGCCCAATCAATTAATGAGGAAAATCTTAGAGCCTGTTTCACTATACTGCACAAAGAAAGAAGCAATCAAAAAGATGATACACAGAATCAAATCTATATATGAGTTCACAACCCTATTTACAAAGCATAGATATTTAGTCATATACCCGTTCTTAGCACAAAAAATATAAATAAACTCTACACCATTTAATTTCTATAAACAAACTAAAAAAAAACCAAAAAATAACAGCTGACTGATCAAGGCAGGAATAAGCTTGATCCCAAATCTAAGAAATGCACCTTCATTGGCTATGGCGAGGATGAATTTGGCTACCGCATTTGGGATAACGAAAACAAGAAGGTGATCCGCAGCAGAGATGTGATTTTTAAAAGCCTCTTTGTTATATTGTAAATGGACTTTGGGTGTATTTCTAAAGTTCATTTCATATAAGGTATTTTTTATAATTTGGG